>NC_138054.1:30234465-30249465 GCF_964194185.1 Rhinolophus hipposideros | reverse complement strand
CTGCCTGCTATGCCCAATTTACGGTGCTTTTGTTTTTAGAAAAGCTGTCTTAAAACATTCTGTAATTCCAGAAGAGAGCATTTTTTGTTGATTGGTAGTCCATAAAATTTGAATAAGTTACGACTTTTAAAATGAAGATCTAGCTTTTTCTAATCACTTAGGGTTACTAATAATACCTCCATTAAAGATTATGTATCTTGATTTTTCCAGCCTCAACTGGAAAGTTTTTGGACCAGAGTTAGGAATGAGGAAATTATACAAGCGTACAAGTCACGTACTATTAAAAGGCCCTTGAGAGGGAAAATTGGTGATCAACAGTTGTCCAGCACCCCCAGTACTGGATAGTTTTAGATCTATTTTAATCTCCTTAATAAGTCCTATAGCTATGCAAGTGAGTGCATTTTGATAACTGCTGTGCCTAATTTGTAACAATTACTGTCAACCTTCAGTTAAGAGACTGTTCATTCCACACTGGCCCAGAAAAGAGTGAAATGTATGACTCGTGTGCATAATTTTATTCACATCATATTTCATACTGATTATGTATTGATGACATTGATTCATTTACTCTTTACAGCGCCACTTGCATGGATATTAAATCTTATTGACCACAGATGAATTTTAATTTCAGATTGGTGATAGATTTTTCCATCAGCTCTGATAGTATGTTTGACTTTTTCATCATTAACCCAGGCAATCACACAGCACTGAGTTATTGCATTGAAACAAAAAATGCACACTTCACTTGGTAATTCTTTATGGATTTACAATAGGAACTTCATTAATGTCTGTTGTAAGGATCACAAAAAAACAACAACATTTATCTGCAAATAGGAATTTAGCAAGCATCAAAATTTTCGTGAAAAAATATTAGGCTCCTTTGTCTTCTGTAATGCATTTTCTTAATGCTGTGTGTAGGGAAAATGGCTAATATTTGAAAACTTTTAACCTTTTAAAATTATACTGCCATATTTTAATGCTCATATTTATCGTTTTCCCTTACTCAAGTTTATGGGATAATTTTAAATGTCTTTTCCATTTCTTTATTAAGTAAATGTTAATTACATCACAGTATGCCCACTTTAATTTACTTATACAGGAAGCTACATAAAATACCATTTTCAGAATAGAAATCTAATTTTTTATTGCAAATTAACCAGTCACCATTGATTTCAAGCTGTTTTAAGGAATGCCAATACATATAAATATGTACAGATTTTTATGGTTTGAATTGTAATGAGGTGAATCTGTAGGGCAGAGTTGAGAACAATGAATGGGTAACATAAATATTTTGAGATACCCATTTCAATTTAGAGGCAAAGCCATTTGTAGTTATACTTGGTAGCTCAAAGAAAAATGAGCTAGGAATAAAATGGTTGATTTCTTCCCTGCCCCTCCATCGTAATAGCTTAGTTTTCCCCCCAATTCTGTCTTAAGTTTGTTGCTGGTTTCATACCATCTCTTTCCCTGACTTAGCCAAGTATAAAGAATGATTGTCACAGCTTACCAACATGCATGGTGAGAATTGAAGGTTATGGAGACAAGATGGAAAACGTAGCTAAACTGAAGCACTGAATGTAGGCGGTAGCAATGTTAGCAGGGGACTTGGTGCAAACGACACATTAGAAATACGAGCAGGGTCTCAGTACTGTCTTCTTGAGCACAAGATGATGTAAATTTAGAGGTGTTTGGGAGGAAAACTGGATAAAAATTTGGTTTACGTGTTTATAAGATTGCGTGTACTGTGCCTTTCATATAAGTTTTCTGTTTCCCACACCTTTTTCTGTGTGGGGAAAAGGTAGGGTGTTCATTTTGGAACATAAACATATTAGCAATGAATATGAAGCTACCAGTGTATATTTTCTTAATGTTGGAAGCCGAAAGAGACAGATAGCCTTCAAAAATTAATAGCTCTTAAAAGGCATAAGGAAATATAACTTAAGGATATGTTCTTGTCAGATGTTGGTAAGAAGCTGTGTTTTGGGGTGATGTTAATTAAGAACATTTCCCTGTTGGTATAAATGTCTCACATGTTTGCCCTTGGTGCTCAGCTCACCATGAACATAATCAATTCACAAGGTAGTTTTTGTAAATAAGGGTTTTGGGCAAGCCGAACATGGTCCAGAGAGATATTAATGAGAGGGCAAGGGGGAAGAGGTAATGAAAACACACTTCCTGGTGGAACGGCTTTTTGGACCTAGAGAATGCTTTAAAATTATTTTTCCAAAAGCCTCTGGCGTTTCTTTTCTGGAGGAGATGAGATGGGGCGAAATGACAAATAGCTCCATTTTATTATTTTTTCTCTCTTGCGTTCTCCATATTTTTGGTAGGGAAAATTGGACATTAATTTTGGTCGTTTTCCTTCTATTCACAGAACCAATTACGTTTTTAGTACATGATGCATAATAAATATACCCAAGCATCCTGTGGCTTAAAAGTAATGAGTTGATTATTTGCAATCCCTTCTTTAAAGGCAGCTAATTGTCTGGAAAGTATAGTTCCCCCCCCCCATCATCTGGTCCCTTGAAACTTTTATTCTCCTGAAATTTGTTCCCAGTGTCTGGGATGTGTAGTTTAGTTCTCGTTATGCATCACTGGCTTTTGTATATTCTGAGAAAAGATTTTAAGCTTTTAAATCATATGGTTTCTTTGCTGAAATCTCAGACCATTAGTGTTCAAGGATCTACAAAATGTTATAGCCTATATCATTTAAAGGAGGCTTGGCTATCCTTAGGGGAATATTGCCTTCTAGAGAGTTATGTATATACAATCAGGAATTGTGACACATTTTTTCCTTTCTTTTTTTTTTTGTAAATTTTTGCCTGCCCTGGAATTCTTTCTTCCATTCATGAGTGATGGTTCCATCTAGAATTATCTGTGCTTTTCAGTAAAATAAGAGATCACACCTCTTTAGTTGGAGAAAAATTTAGTGAGTGACCTAGTTTACATATCACTTCTCAGTCTCCTTGTAGTTACATAATTGGTGTTGTGTGTGTGTGTGTGTCCATCGTGGAGGACATTTGATGCTCATTTATTAAATATGCTCACTGGCTGCTGCCGCATCTTTGTTCTGGACAGACAAATTACCTTTCTCACACTGAGCTTCCACTCTGGGGAATTAAGCCTCCACCACTTTAATTAGCTTGGAAGTGGGGGGTTGCAGTTCCTAATAGACTTCAGGCTTTTAGTAAGTTAGGGAAAGAGTGAAACGAGAACTTCCTGGGAAGCTCAGAATGTCATTTAAAACCATAAAAACCTAATATATATTATTTCATTTTGGTAATTGCAAACAGATTGTATCTGACGACTATGTGGATTACCATTTCTAATTTAGACATTGAACTACATTCTTTTAATTGATCATAAGTGATTAACACATTACATATGTTTGATTCATATATTTGGAATATTTATGTAACATATTAAGTGACATAGCAGAAAGGAAATACTAAATGAAAAGTAGTATCTGAATATTTGTGTGTGTGTTTGTGTGTGTGTGTGTGTGTGTTTACATAAACATACAGGTACATACCTATAGGTAGACAAGGGCATAGGTGAATAGATATCTCATGGGGATATCAGAATAATAATAACTGCCACTATTTGCTTAGCTTTTATTAAGTGCCAGGCACTGTTGAAAATACTCCATATTTATTATGTAATCCTTACGACAGCCATATTATCCCCACTTTAAAGATGAGGAAACTGAGAGATAGGTTAAGTAACTTCCCAGAGGTTATACAGTTGAGCATACTAACCCAAAACTTCCCAAGGTCGGGGTGGGGCTTGGCTCTAAAATGTGTGATTTGACTATTAGGCAAGATGTTATAATTCATTCCTTTCGGGAAGAAGCTTGCTTTTAACAGTTAAGCAATTCATTTTAGAACTTTACATGAGAAACTTTCTGAAAGTCCATTTATTGTCTCATTTTCTCTGCTAGTAAAAACTGCAGAAAATGTTATGCTTTAGTTCTTCACTGCCAGAGTAAGTAGCGTAGAAAGCCTCCATCAAGTCACAGTTGGAAAGTAATCTAATAAAAGAAGATTAGTGAATATAGAGGAGACAAAAGCAGTCATGTTTGAGTTTAATATCTCTCAAATTTAGCATTTTAGCTAAGATGCCCGTTTTTATTTCTTGCAGGTCTGCTAAAAGGTCAGAGTAATGCAGAATGCGTGCCTTCATCTCAGATTTTGTTCATCACAGGTGGATCCCATGTGTCTTCAGTAGACAAGTCACCTTTGTAGCTAGCACCAGTGCCAGCTCCATGCCATTGCACCTTCTTTAGTCTTGATTGCCCTTCCTGCATTTATTGGTGTATTAAAATGACTGAATATGAACATTAAGGACTCCATGAACCTGGGCTAATGGGAGACTGTAGAGAAAATGAAAAAAGATCCACCGAGGACATCTTGGGGGGAGGGAGCTTGGGAGGAGGGAAATGACTAATGAAGCTAATTAAAAGAAGCATTCAAATCTGCTTTCTACCCTCATTAACAATTAGCAGGGCACTGGCCAGAGTTTGTACCCTGTGTTTTACCTTAACAACATTCTATTTGCTCTTTGTATATTTAAGTGTTGTAAGGAAATGTGTTTCAATCAAAACTGAACATGAGATAAAGGAAAAAGATGTGGCTTTTGTGATATTCTATCACAAACACTTTTATTGTATCTCTGTAAAATACAATGTATGTATGCATGTAAGTGTTTTCGTCCTAATGTTGCTATTCCCATGGCGAAGAAAAAAAAGAACAAAAAAGGAAAAAAAATTGGAAAAAAAAAATCAGGCTCATAACAGCTACTGTGTAGAAATTTCCCCCTACTTCTAATTTGCTGAATGAAGAAAAAAATCTTTTATTTGTGATATTTTCAGAGACATTTGCTCTAGTATGGTGTATTTAAGTAATAAAAACTTAAAAGAAAAAAATATTTGATGGCGTTTGGGTTTAAACACTGCTTTTTCTCTTATGTATTTTGGAAAAATACAGGTTTTTTTATTTGATACCAAACTCACTTTAAATTTTAGGGGTGAGGGAGGTGGTGTGTATATTTATTTAGCTCTGGGCCAATAAGATATTCTTCAAATTACTTAACCAAGCCATTTTTGGCAGGGGTACAAAGCAATGTTTCTAACGGAGTCTTTTTTATAAGTTCAGAATATTCTGTTAACGGCACTTCATTATACTTCTCCTATATCACAGTGAATCTTTTGTGTTTATATATAAATATTTGATTCTTCAGCTATTACATTTATTCTTTTTTTCTCAATAGGAAAACCTTGGGTATTGATGAAAAACATGTTAAAGAATGTGGCATAACCATCTTGTTCTCTTATCAAGTTTATAGCTTTTGAAGGAAATAATCTTTCTAAACCATACCTGTGCGTATTTTGAAGTTCTATTAGTTCTTAGGACCCAGTGCTCTTTTATAGTCATCTTCAGTGGGTGAAGCAGCCATTTCCTGGTGAGCTTTCAGACTCATGGGGTCTGCTGTGTGATTTGTTTGTTTTGCTCTTACACGCCTCTACTGATTCTGCCTTTCCATATGCTTAGGGAAGGATTTGGAATTCATTTAATAGTAGTCTTGAGATATTTAGTTGTTAGTTCTAGGCAGCAGAGTATCCGCAACAGCTCCTGCATTGACAGCAGAGGTGCCCTGAGGAAAGCACATGTAGGACAAGGACCCAGTGGGTCTATGGCCAGTGCTGGAAGGGGGAAAAACCAAAGAGGCTTCACTGCCGGGCTCTTTATATGTGAGCAAATCTCAGCTACAACTTCCATCACAGGTTAATAAAACCAAGTGTGTTTACAATGCTGTATTTAATTTTCTTTTTAAGAAGGGCATGTTTTATTTTCTCTTCTTCCAGAAGAGCTCTTGGTGTAGATCCTCTCCGAATAGGAATACTTTCTATAGAGAGGTCTAGCTTGGCACTAGCAGTCAGTTTCCCTTCTGTGATGTGTGTTCACTTCCTGCTTTGAGATTCCAGGCTAGGAGGGAAAATCAGTTGCTCAAACTGTAAACCTCCTGCAGGAGAATTTAAGGGCCGAGAGATCAAGTGAATAGTTTCATTAGAGCTTTATAAAAAGAAAATGCAAGGAAAAAAATAAAATGAACAAAATCACATAAAATAACAGTATCTGTTTGAGTTAGATCCTTGGGGAATTTCTAGGAACTAGTTCCGGTTCTTAGATTTTTCTTTTTTTTTTTTTTTTCCTTTAAGATGCTTTGAAGGAGCTTGGATTCCTCGGGATAGGAAAAGGGAAATGTTAATAAGAATGTAAGCATCTTCTATATTCTTTTTGGCATAAGCACTCATGTCCCATACAGTGTAGAAATTCAAAGGAGATAGTTAAAAACTTTTAGTAATATAGTGTAGCATTTAGTAATGTAAAGGTCTAAGGTCATTAAAGACTTTAAATGAACTATTATATGGCTGGTTGCTCAAGCACTACTGCGTATTTAATAACGAGCTTCTAAAAGCATTTCTTAAGTTGCAGACCTATAAGATTACAAATGTCACTCATGTTAGTATAATCCACATGCAAGTGATGAAGCCTTCTCTTTGATGTGCTAAATTGGAGAAGGACTAATGGAGCTATGAATATACAATAGAACATATTTAAGTAGTAGTCTTGCTTTAGGTAAAACACTTTCTTGAAACCAGAGGCATTTCAGACAATAAAACCCAGCTCTAATGGGGATGCTCTGTGTGGATAGAAAGCCACTAAAAACACTCAGGTTTATTCTGATGTGAGCAGTGATTATGTTCCACCCCCAACCCCAACATTGCTTAGAGAAAAAAAAAAAAAAATCACCAGCTTGTTCACCTTTCATCATTGCATTTGTGATGTTAGTGAGATATACTCCGTTCTTTTGAAAAGACTTTATTTAATTACCCACGTTATAGAGCAAGATGGCCCCCAGTCTCTACAAGCAAGTGCAATTTAGAAAGCAAATGTTACTGAGCTCTGCTGAACTGATTAAAAAAACAAATGTTTATGATACATATAAATGTCTCAATCATGCAAAACTGTCACTCTTGCTAATGAAACAGTTGTGTGAAAAGATTGTCCTTTGAAAGGGTTTAATGTTTTTTACCTGCCTAGATTTATACATCCCAAAAGTCAGTAGGGCCTAAAAGAAGCCTTTCCAAACCAAACTGCCACAAGAAACTATTTCCAACTCTTCATGATTTATTAGGAAATAGTTTAACAGGGACTGTAGTGTCTTATAAAATACAAAATGAGAAAACTGTCACAGCAAAATGAAACCTGTGAAATTGTCATCCTTTTAATATAAACTGTATTTAAAGTCTTTTGCCCTTATTAACACGGATATTTGAAACAACTAAATGATATTTGAAATCATCTAAAATGAAGCTTTTAAGTGGCTCTAAATGTCAATATAGTAAGATTCTAATGTGCACCACTATTTATATAAAATATTTCTTAGGACCAATAAGTTATAGGACAAACAGTGGACTAGTGAAGACTTTCCATGTAGCCTAAATAATTCTATTTAAATTAAGAAGAAGTTTTTCTAATGATTCCTTCACCCGGGAATTATATCCTGGGTGCTTGTGCACCTATGACTCAGTTTGAGAGGCCCTTGGAGAAACACCATTTATAAATTGATGTGACTTGTTACTTTGTTACCAAGACTCACCTATTGTCAGTCCAGCCAAGTCACAGAAATGCTTATTGCAGTTAAATAGCAATTTGTTTCCATGAAACTGCAATTAAAGTATTACTGAGCAGCCATTTTAGATCGGCAATGCTCTGAATGAGAATGTTGAACATCAACTCCCACTTACAGACTTAGATCTGACTAGCAACAAAGAGTAACACATTCCACCCATGTTGGGTTTCTAGTTAAGAGGCTTTTGTAGCCCTCTGCTCCCATCGTGAACATGCTGAGAGCAATGAGCAATGACAAAGCGGCTGATTTTTAGGTGAACTTGCAACTTACTTCAAGTGAATACTATTTCCAGTTGTACAAGAAGTACTTTATGCTAGTAGATATGTGCATGTTTCCTAGAGGGAATGTTTTCAAGTTCAGATTGATTCTGCTGAGAATGGACTGCAACTCAGAGGCCGCAAGCCAATCATGTACTACAGGTCCTGACATGTTACAGCTGTGTAAACAGGACCATTCTATCTCCTAAATCACAACTAATAAAGCATAGGATGAAAATCAATTGATTCTGTTATAAGTTCTTTGAATGACACTGGAAAGTTATTTAATTACTCTCTGTTGGAATGGACAAGCCGGGGTCGAGCCACCAAAATAACCTATTTTAATGGTCTCCCTACCCTTAGAAACAAGGTAGGACAGCCTTTCCTGCATATTAGCCCCACCCTCACCAGATCAAAACCTGCTGGGGAAAGAGGATCTGACCTGAATTCTTCCTATGGATGTAAAGTTCAGAATTTGTTGAGTGAGAAAGGTGACTACAAAGGTTTCATGGAAAATGTGAAACGTCAATGTAAGTAAAGTTACTAAGAGGGGAATAGATTTCAGAGATGGTGTTTTAAAATGCAATTAGCACTGAATTCTAACCAGCTCGGAAACAATCATTAGCTCAGGAGAACAGGAGGCATCGCACCTTCATTTGGCCTAGAACGGTCCCCCTACCTTGAATCAAAAGGCTCATGCTCAACTTTTTCAGAAACAACTTTCATGTTCAGTGTATCTACTTGTAGGTTTTCTCCTGTGGTTTTTGAGCTGTATTTTTTTTTTTTTTTTTTTAAGTAAGAGGAAAATGTTAAATGAGTTTCTTCCTAAATTAATTTTTCATTTTCGGTGAATTGAATGTTTTTAAGGAACTGTAAAAAGAAAATCTGAAGACAGACCGAATTTACAAATGAAGATTAATTAGGAAAACTGAAAGGAAATTGCTTGCTTGGGCTGCAATTGTATAGCTTTTTCTTTATTTAAATAAGGTTTTGTAGAGATGGGTGTGTCTTAAATTCAGCATACACCTCTAAGGCCTCTGATTCAATTTCTGTCATCAATCTTGGGAATTACGCTTCTGTCTTTAAATACAATGTTTAATATGATAGCTTTATCTTGGAATTTTATAGTGCTTTGTAAGTGTATTGATATGTTAACATTTACAATTAACAAGCTTCTACATGTTATTTCATTCAGTCCTCACAACAATCTTCTTTATTATTATTCTTTCAGTTTTACAGGTGAGGTCACTAAAGCTCAGGGAGGTGGCTTGGTAAGCAGGGCCAGGATGTGAGTGAGGCAAATGGGCACTCTTTCTGGGTGCAAAATATAATGGGGTACCAGAAAATCAGTAAGCAAGAATGCTTTAATGCGATATTTTTAAAAGTAAAATCAATGCAAAAACATCTGTAATGAGTAAAATACCACAATCTTACATAAAAGCAGGATCAGTATTACTTTTCTTTAGCGTCAGTCTCCATCAGGGCCGAGCACTGTCATGAAGGCCCACAGCGTCAGACCTGCTATTTGAAGCCTGGCATTTGGGGCATTTTGGTAGACTTGCCTTATAAATTGTTAGACTGAAACAGTGATACACTTTATTCCATGAGCTCTAACTAGCTTTTTCTCTTCCCTTAAAAAAACTAATGTATTATGTTTTATCTTTATCCAACCTGGAATGCCAACTCATTTGGACTGCTTGCCTATCTTAGTTTTGCTCTAAAAGAAATTTCTTTTGAGTTTTGGCCAATCACAACTACTTCGTAATGAGTAATTAAGTCTGATAACAATTCTGCCCACAAGTTTTTGAGGAAAAAGAGCAAGACTTTAGTAATCATATTAATCCAGAAAGCAAAATGGATATCTATATCCCATACAAAGCAGTAAACGATGTGTTTAAAATATTTGAGCTGTAGCTTGAGTCTGCTGATACTTGTGGTAAATAAAAGGTCAATGAATTTGATTCTGTAAAAGTTACATACTTTTGTAAGTATAAAAGAAGTAATATATACACATGACAACTTTTATAGAAAAATTTTACATGTTCTAGTGTGATGTGAAAAGCAGACGTACCATGAAAGAACTAATGTTCATATTTATTGTTTTAAGATAGGAGAGCACTGGAATGTTCAAGTGGAACAGATTATACCTTTAATTACATCCAAACATGATTCTGAGCGATTTAAAAAAAAATTTTTTTGGCTGTACTTCCTATTTCCCCATTAATACCAGAATCCAAAAAGATATCAAAAGTTGTAAGTAAATTGCTATAACACACCATTAAATCCAAGCTGCCTTTACTACAAAGAAAAATAGTTAAGGAAAAATTTCTACTAATGTAATAAAACATTTTGATGTTGATATAAAGATTAAGCAAAAAGTTTTTGTTTTTCCCCCTTGGCTTGTATTCTTCACCATAGTGGGCTTTGATGCCAATGTACCAGTTATCAAAACCCACAATGTCTGTATGTTATTTCATGGGAAGTATCTCAACCCAATGATTCTTTGCAAGCTACCTTTTAATCTTTTATTTTGCTATGTGCAAAACGAGACTTAAGTTACCCAATGTATGTTTTTTTCCGTTCTGAAGATTAAATTGCCCTTCTTATTGGATATTGATGGATATACATATATCCCCTCTAGGTTGTAAGCGGAAAATGTGCATAGATGAACATACTATATAGATTGGAAACTACAGAATATTGAATGTAAGGAATGAGACACTATGTATTTGTTATGTATGTATTGTGACCTAAACTCATAAATAAATTAAATCTTGTGCATCACTGTGGGGTAGGCAGGATTTGCACCTGGTAGTGAGGCTACAGAACCCATGCGCTCATCCTCTGGGTTGTACTACAGTATAGTGTGACTGAAAACCACCATACGTTCCAGTTTTTCAGCAAATCCCTTCCACACCCAGAGCTGCATAACCAGTACAAGCAGTAGCCTGAATAGTGTTTATCAGGACTTTTTTTTTTTTTTTGGTTAGGGAGAGGGAATTTACGGAATTTATAATAGATAAAATATTTTCTTGTAAAATTCTACGTTACGGAGAAATTTCTGTCATGAGAAAAAGGGAGTAGATTGAATGGAAGGAACAATTGCCTAAATAAATCACACTTTGAGGAAGGATTAAAGGGCGATTCTCTTGTTGCAGATTGGGAAGAAGGCTGTATGGGCTCCCCACTCACCCTTGCCACACCCCCCATTTACATGGTTTTGTTTGTCTTATTTCAATACTGTCAACAACATCCTGTGCCCTACCCACACAGGATGCTGTCACTGTGCGTGGTAAAGCTCAAGCTATGCTTTTGTGTACTGCATGGCTGTGACATCAGGAGGTTTCAGACATTAGCAGTGTTGGCAGTTTTTAAAAGTTGATAGGATACAGCCTTTGGTGACACTTCACAGGTGTGTCAGGGAGAGCTGAGGTGAAATGGAAATTAGAGCAGAAAAAAAGCAGACTCCAATGTTCTTGATGAAGTTTAGGTTACCACTGTGGAAAGAAACATTGCCTCTGGTTTGTTAAAGCTACAGCCACTGAAAATCTAATCCTTCCCTGCCTGAGAGTGGAGTGGAGGCAGCAGGGCCGGAAGAGATGGCAGGGCAGGTTTGTTTTCTGATTTGTTAACTGAGTGAATCGGGGATAAACAGGCTTGATTTTCAAAGGACAGGCAATCCTAAATGGAGTTCCGACACAGGCTTTTATCTGGGTCTTTCTTCCTAGGGATGGGTGTAATTCACAAAACTTAGGCTGTAAGCAATTTTTTTTTCTACCCTTTTTAAGTAGTAAAACGTGTTTTAAAATTACAAAGAAGGGGAATAAGAGTCTGGCTAGCTTTGGAACTCTGGGAAGGCAGGTTTTGCTGTGGGCCAAGTGAAGGTGTAGCTGTAATATTTTTATCCCTAAATTGTATTTTATACTTTTTAGCCCAGAATTTGATTTTCAACAGATCCACCAAAGGATTCTGCCTCTGGAATCCCCTTGTTTTGCATGCAGATGGCATGTTAATAACTCATTACTGTGCATTTTATCCAGCTCTGGACAGATTTGTGACATTATTTTTCAAAACAAAACAGGGTTAGGCAGTTGGTTGGTTGGGCCTGATGAAAATTGAGTGACTAAGTTAAAAAAAAAAAAAAATTCCCAAAACACTATCAACCTGCTCGGGGTTGCTACTAAATCAAACTATCCTTACCCACCTTCATTCCCCCCAAAAGGAACTTTGATTTCCCTGCATTCCTAAAAATATTTTAGAACTGTGCACCTTCCAGAAGGTGCGTGGTCTAATTCCATTCTAAGACTAGGTGATTCTGGGCTTTCTTTTTTATTCTGTGGGCATCTACAGGCATCTAGTGTTATCTGTGTAACTTCTATAGCTCAGGTTTCTGCACAAACCAAGGGAGAGACAGTATTGACTGTTTTCTTAAGGGGAATGCTATGCAAATTGATGGAATATTTAACCTTGTGTTCTGTGCTTTTGTGCTTTTTAGGATGGAGGTACTCGTGCCTATCCACACCCTCCCGTTGTATTTTAAAGCATGTAATAAAGCATATATTGCATTGCATTGTGAAATAAGCACCCAACTGGGAGTCAAGAAACATTTAGAGTTTAATTCTAGTCCTGAAGGGAAGTCAAATGGAATCTAGGACTAAATTTGTCTTTCTAGTCAAATGCAAGCCATGAGCTAATCATTTACTCTCACTACCTCGTTTTGTCCATCTCTTAAATAGAAATTTACTACTAACAGCTACGTATATTTGCCAATGTGTTCATTAGAAGATAAAAAGGCTTTATATTCTGAGGATGGTAATCTTTTGGATTGTAAACACCCAACCAATGCAAACTGTAGTAACTTCTCTGATTTAAGGATGACTTACAAGGTCTTCAATTTACTTTAAAAAGCATTATAGCTGATTCTTGCCTGTTTTCTTTAATGGAGTGATGAATTAGATTAACCCCAAAGAACGGATAACACTCACATCATTTATTTTTGGTTTAGAATGTAATATGTAACTTTTTCCATTTTTTGCAAAGTAGTTTTTGAGCAGTTTTAGGTTCACAACAAAATGGAGAGGAAGGTACAGAGATTTCCCACATTCCCACCACAGTGATACATGTGTTGCAATTGATGAACTTATATGACACAGATGAACCTATGACATGTCATTACCACCCAAAGTCCATAGTGGTCGTTAGGGTTCACTCTTGGTGGTGTACTTTCTATGAGTTTGGACAAATGTAAAATGACATGTATCCATTATTATGGTACAATACAGGGTGTTTTCACCACCCTAAAAGTCCTCTGTGCTCTGCCTAGTCATCCCTCCCTTACCTACAAACCAAAGCAACCACTGATCTTTTTACTGTCTCCATAGTTTTGCCTTTTCCAGTTTTGCCTTTTCATATAATTGGAATCATACGGTACTTTTTCAAATTGGCTTCTTTCACTTAGTGATATGCACTTAAGATTCCTTCATGTCTTTTCATGGATTGATAGTGCATTACTTTTTATGGCTAAATAATATTACATTGTCTGGATGGACCACAGTTTGTTTATCCATTTACTTACTGAAGGACATCTTAGTCGCTTCCAAGTTTTGACAATTATGAGGAAAGCTGCTGTCATCATCCACAGGCAGGTTTTGTGTGGACAAAAATTTTCAATTACGTAACTTTTTAGAAGCAAGGTAATAATGCTTTTGTTAGTCAACTGTTGTATAAAATTTGCAGTTCCGTAAACTTGGATCATATGGTGGTAAAAGGTAGCTCAGGAAAGAGATGACCATTTATTAAACAATGATGTGGGCCATGTATTTTTTTCATATGTTATCCCCTGTGTACAACTTTGAGGAAGATGTTACGATTCCTACGTACATCTGCAGTTGAGGAAACAGGGACTTAGAGAGGTCAAATAATGTGCTGAAGGCCACACAACTAGAGTTATTTGAAAAAGGTGAATCCGAGCCCAGCGCCCTGGTTCCCATGGCCTCCTGTTGGGGAAAGCATATTAGGATTAAAGCTTTACCACAGCTAATCCCCTAGTTGGCCAGTCTACCATCAGATAACAGGGCTGATACTGTCCATTTAAAACCATAGCAAACTTGTGAATATTGAACATGTTTGATTGTCTTTGGAAGGAGACATTGATCCAGATATCATTATTTACATATGAACATAGTTGTAGTGCCTGTACACATGACCATACACTTTCCTTTGAAAGGATAATAACGTTTATTTCCCATTTCATGGCTCTTCGAGGAAGGGCAAGGAATTATCATTTGCTGTTTGTCTAGTAATTCAATTAGAGCTAACTATTATGGAGCTCAGCACTTTACATGCAATAACTTGTTTAATTCTCACGAGAAACCTATAAAGTCATTTTATGAATCCATTTTACACACGTGGAAAATGAGACTTAGAAAGGTTGGGTAACTTGCCCCATATGTTTTTTACGGTAAAACTGATGATTTCACACAGGTGTGTGTGAAATATGCCAGGTACTGTACTTCATTTAACTTTTGTGATAGCCTCATCAAGGAAGGTGGCCATATTGCCCTTTTACAGATGAGGAAGTAGAGGAAGTAGAGTTTGCATGGTGTGCTGAGGGCACATAGATGGGCCTTGCTCAAAAGCCTGTGTGTGACCCAGAATTGGTTTACCTCTGCAGTGTAGCTCAACTCTTATCGAACTTCTGTTGTTCATGTATGGAATAAACTGGGGGAAATGTCTACAACTTGGACAGTTTGTATCTTCAGTCTTAGAGGTTCTTTAGGAGTACTTTTTTTTTTTTCCTTCACCATCTAGAGATTTATCAAATCTCATTAGCTACTGTTAAAATAATGTGAGCTGAGCTCCGGGTTGGTTAGCATATTTCTTTACATTTTCTAAAAATGGCCACAATCGTGAGTCACTCTCATTTATCAAAAGAGGCTCACTGTATCTATAGCATTTTTTTTTTCATTTTCTATGAGATAAACCTTTGGCTGGAACATATTTTAATTTCATTTGATCCACTTTACTCCATGTTGCTTTGGACAAGTAC
>NC_138054.1:30214465-30229465 GCF_964194185.1 Rhinolophus hipposideros | reverse complement strand
TGGAGGTTCAGGCATCAGCTAAACACGGACTGAAAGGCACATGGGAAATAGGAAGGTGAGGACGGAGCATAGGTTGTGGTTAAGGACCTGTACACACTGAGTAGGGATGGAGCCCAGGGTGCAAGGCTGGGAGAAATGAGACAGAAGGGAAGACAGGGGCCAGATCACTACAAAACCTTGTAGACCCAACCGAGGAGATTGGACTTAATGTTAAGGCAGTGGGTTTCTGATGACACAATCAGATTTCCGTTTGTGCTGCCATGTGGATGGTAATTAAAGTGGGCAAGGTTAGAAGCAGAAAGACCAGCTAGGACTGTGGCAGTCATCAGGGAGGAGACAATGGTGACTTAGAGCAGGGCAGGGGAGTGGGAATGGAAACACTTGCTTGGGTTTGAGAGGGGTTGAGGTTATGAGCAGTAAGGCTTGGGGACTAACTCTTGGGGGCAGGTTAGGAGTCCGGAGTCCAGGTGGGTGCCGGGGACCAGGTAAATGAAACACACTTCTCTGACGTTTATGTTGTGAACCACAGATGGGGATTGTGTTCTGGGTCCCTTATGGGAAGCAGTCTCTTTTGGTCTTTCCGTCTTAGTTAAATACTCCAAGCTTTTGCTAGTGTGACCGGACACAGAGGGGTAAGGGGGACACTGGATAAGAAAGTAGGGGCACTTTCTGGAAGGAGAACACAATGAGCCAGAAGATTATCCCATGCTTGTGCCTGATGTGCAAGAACTGACAGTTAAATCTACCGAGCTCCTAGTATTTTCCAGCTGCTAAATCTAGTGCTTTTCCAAGAAACTTCATTAGAGTCCTCATCGAACAGCCACATGTAAAACTGAGACTCTTACTTCTGTTATCTTCAAAAACGTCAGTCCCAACCACCACTGAGCCCTGTCGGTGCCAAGGTCTGGAAGACAAAGAGGAGCCAGCACAGGACAGGAAGGCCTCATGAAAACTGCTCTGCTCTGCATATCATCTGCCCACCACCTCCCTTCCCCCGCCCCTGATCCCCAACAGGATCTTGTCGCTCTTCTTCTTAATAGTTTTTGAAAAGTTAACAGAGTGAAAAAAGCAAGGTTTCGGCACACATTATAAAGAAAGCAGATAAATGTATATCTTGCAGCTTCAGCAACGTGGGTTTATATCAATTTTTTTTCAAGTCAGGGAAACTGAAGAAATGATAGCAAAACTCAGACGCATTTCTCAGCCATGTTTTGAGACACGTGACTCTCATTCGGGAGCTGAGAGCTTGTGTTGGAGCCGCGACTACTAATTTGTTGTAAGATTAATGAAAGTATAAGAGTGGAGCCCTTTGGTGTTTGCTGCTTATGGCCTTTCAAAGGTCTCTATCTTTTGTGATGCATGGCCAGCCAAAGTAGAAACGACTTAAGGCAAGAGGTTTTTTTTTTTAAGCCTTTGTATAAGTTATAACCCCTTGGTTCAGGGGAGGGTTATATAAACACACCTCATTTTAAACTCCGGCTCTATCACCACCTAGTAGCCAGATGATATCTTTGGCAGTGTTACTCATCTTTCGGAGTCTCAGTTTCCTCAGTTGTAAAATGGTCATAACCATGTTGCCCACCTCAGAAGGCAGTATTTAATGGTGAAGAGTACAGACTCTGGAGCCAGATTGTCTGGATTCTTACCTTAATTCTGCCACTTACTTTGCGTGGCCCTGAGCCTGGGTTTCCTAATCAGTAAAATGGAGAGAAGGATGTGTCTCCCTCATTTGGGTTATTCTGAGGATTGTTCAGCAATTATAATCCTCTTGTATGGAGGGGATTTCCCAAGAAGTAGCCCCCCAGGAAAGCACTGCACACAGAGCAAGTACTATTTCACTATTTGTTTAACAAATAAAAAGGATTTTTGAGAAGATTAAGTAAGAGAATGTATATGAAACCAAGTGGCTAGTATGGACTCAGTGATTGAGATTTAGAACCTCGTCCCTGCACTCCTGCCCCCACCTCCGGCCTGTCTCAGGACTGGGCATATAGTCAGTGCGAGGTCTATACATATTGGTGACAGCTGACTCAGCTTTAAGAAATATGAGGCACTCTCTGGCCCTCAAGGTTTATATTCTTTCTTTGCAAGTGGAAGCTTGTATTGATTTCAGAGCCTTGTGAGGGAAGATGCGATGTTCCTTATTTACTAACGTTTACTTGGACTGGTGTCTGGGACACCCAAAATATGTTATGAATCAGAGGATAACAAGATCTGCAGCACTGTACAGATTACTCACTAATTTGACATTTGGGGATTTTTGCAAATGTTAGGGAACATTTGACAAGATGCAAATTGCTATATCCATAAGTACATTTGACTCTGAGGATGGCGGCACTCTCCCCTGATGTGGTTACATTCGTTCCTAGCATCAGCTGGCATCCTGATAAGGTGGCTTGTTTTATTTTTCCCTCCTGAAGTAGAAAGTATTTGAATTTTTCTCTAAAAACATAACTAAAATTCACTGAGTACCTACTATGTCTCAAGTGTTTTGACATCTTTTGTCTCATTTAGTCTTCAAAGTGATCCTATAAGGTATATATCATTAGCATCTCTATTTTTCAATGAGGAGACCGAGTTCAGAGAGGTTAAGCAACTTGCTTAGGGCCACAGAGCTCTGAAGTACCTAAGCTAGAATTTGAACCAGGGACTACCTCTCCCTAAAGACTGGGTTCCAATCCAGCAAGCTGTCTCTCATACCACCAGGGTATCATCAGATTCTGACCTGCTTTTCCCACAATGAGGAGGGGTGAAGGAAAACACAATTTCTTGGTCAGTCCTTAGTTTTAAACAACTGGGCAGCATCTGTGGCCATGAAACCTTGTTCTACCCTGTTTTAGAGTGAGACCTGAATTTGTTGGTAATCGAGAGCTTTGAAGAGCTTTCTCTTATCATGACGTTTTTAGTCAAACAAGGAAGACTGTGTTAAGGGAACAGAATGGCCCTCCCAGGCCCCCATCCTGAAGGCGCAGATATCACTGTCACATTATTTTTATCGCCGTCACATTATTTTTGGCATTGTACCATGCTACTGAGACTTACCACTCCCTGTCAGGCAGATTTTCTCCTTGCTTCCTATTGGATCCTGGAGAACAAAGGGGCATGTGTATAGGATCTGGGTGTGAGGAATATAGCATGCCCAGGAAATAGGAATAGAGCCCTTCGGGAAAACTTGGCTCCTGGTGGATAGCTCTTGGAGCAGCCCAATTGTATGGAGGGGTTGTTCCAAGAAGAGAGCCCCCAGTGAGGCACTTACACACGTCAAAAGAGTAAATGAATGCCTCCTGGTTCCAAAAGGCCACTCCAAAGCACCCTCTTCAGTTACCATTTTAAACGACAGACAAAAATATATTAACTATATTAGAAGTTCCTAGGACTTCTCATACACTTCCTTATAAGTGTATGAGAAGTTCATTTGGCCTGCCCAAATGAACAGCAAGTTTTTCAAAACAGGGATTATATGCTCTATCTCATTCTTCCTGACTGCTTTGTTGTGTTGTGTATGTGGTAAGAGGTTAATAAATGTCTGTTGAAATGAAAATATCCTTAGAACAAAATCCATCCTGTGAATTTCCATACTATGATACTTAACCCTAAGTATTGATAGTGACTAAGTTCTTTCTTTTTCTACTTTAGAACATGTAAAACAGGTTTTAAAAACCAGGTTTTCAAAAAAAAAAAAAAACAAAACAGAAAAATAGATGTGCTTCAAATATCTAGAGCAAAAGACTAGAACAGACACTCCCTACTTTTTTGACCACGGAAATCCTGTTTTTAATGTTATAAAACCTTCATGGATCCCTCCATGTGATCCTAGTCGTAGTTTTAATCTCTATTAATTAGGAAAGGACCACAGTGACAAAATACTTTTGCAATAATTCTTATTTTATTCATTCCAACAACATCTAACAACTGGAAAGAAAAGAGTAGTACAGTTTGTGGCCTATTATTTAACCTACTTACTTACAGGCAGGGCTGGGTGCCGGTGGAAGGTAGGGCACCAACTCCTTGAGCTGGGAGGTGGGGAATGGGATGGGCAGCGCTCCAGCACAGGTTTGGAAGCATTTGGCTTCTTTTGGTCTCTCTTCCTCCACTTCCTTTTCTATACAGCAGAAAGCCACAGCAATGTTAGCAGTTGTGACGCAATTGAGAGTGCTAATTCCAAATGCAAACTGGGGGATGGATAAGTTTATTCTTCTGAGACTAAATACTCTAGAAGTGGTCCAAGTAAAACAGGCCCCATTTAAAGTCCCAATGTACACTGTCCAAATGGTCACCTAAATGTCATCATAAGAGAGAAGGAGAAAGCATGGGCTACTGAATCAAAGACCACCTTGCTCATCTAGAGGCCTTGGTACTCTCTGGCTCTGTTTTTAATTGGCTGGTCAAGCCAACTCAGCTCCCTGGAGTGCTCTACACTCATCTGTAAAATGGGGAGATGGACTTACATGACCTCTGAAGTCCCTTCTGGGTTTTGTAATCTACAGATGCCCAGGAATGGCGCTGCAGCACCCAAGCTATACTGCCAGGTACCAAGTGCCACCCGGCTTCTCTTCACTCCAAGCCCAATACCTGCACAGACCAGCTCTCGAAGGGTTGCACTCAAAACTTTCTTCCTGGTCTCTCCAGAAGGGGGGCTTTCATTTTGGGTGTCCTATTATTAACCTTTCTCCAAGCTCTGTTTTCCAAGTTTAGGTTGGCTCATCAGAGTTGAACATAGACTGTTTGGATTTTTGCCAAAGCTGTTCTCCAAGCCTGATAGCACATTCATTACTCCCTACCCATGGTTTCTGCTAAATGACCTCGTTAGTGCTCTAATTACATGTTGCTCTTCAGAAAGCCAGGGATGGGGGTGGATGAGTTAAGGAAGGCTGAGTCCTGAGATGGAGTACATTGTAAACACCCTGAAGGACGCCTACCTTCCTCTGGCCTGATTACCCATAGGGAGTTGGAAGGGAAGCTTTGTGCTCTTTCCTCTTCTCTGTTATCATTACGTATTAAAAGATAATAATAACACATCCCAAATGTGTTGGTGGTAGTTGGTAATACATGAATTTGAAAGCTGGATGGTAATATTTTTACAATTTAATGTCTGTGAAACCAGAGAATTAAAAAACAAAAACAAAAACAAAAAACCTTGGGGAAAAAGAAATGAAAGCATGTTTTTTGAGTGCCTATCATGTGCTTATGTAGGTTTTGGTTCTTACCATCAACACTATGGGCTAGTTTTTATGCTTGATTCATTAATGACGAAGCAGGTTCAGAGAGGTTTAAGTATTTTCCAAGAGCACAAAGCAAGTATGTGGCAGAGCTGGGAATTGAACCAGGTGTTTCTGACACTAAATCCCCAAATCCCATGCTACCTCTCTATTAATTAACTCATTCATTCATTTATTTAACAAATATACTGTGGTCTTTTTCCTATGACCAAGTATAATCATATAATTTCAGAGTTTCTATATTACTATTTTAAACTAAAGTCTACAAATTCCTCAGATGAATCTAAATTCAGTGTCTTCTTTGATCATATTTTTTTTCTGCCCTCTCAGGCTTCTTATACTTCCTCCTTGAGGGTCAGATCACAAATTTGAGATTCAGGATACTGGTTGTTATATTTAAAGATTATCCTGAAAAAAAAACTTCTGTTTTTCAGTTAAGGAAATAGAAGTTCAATGACTTGTTGAAGTGGTCAACTTTTCACTACACTGCATTCCAGGGATGCCAAGAGTGTGTTTGAATTTACATGGCATGTTGAGAAAGGATGATTATGTGCCATAACAAGTACGAAGATTTTCTAACGCTTTCTGAGACCGTTCACCTCTGGCAGTGTGTGCACAGGACAAGGGGTGCTATACCCATTGCACACAGAGGCTGATTAGCAAGTGACTTTAACTTAAGCTTGTTAACTACAAAACTACACGTGTCCAATTTCAATGAAAGAGAACCCATCTTCCAACCTGGGTCTCTGAAGTAGGTAGGATTTTCTTTGAGGCTTTCTTTTGGGTGGTGCTAAGGTGAACTTGTAGAGTCAAATACTTTCACTTGTCCCTGTGGCATTCACTCCGCCACATTTTTTTAAAAAGTGGCAAGTATGATATGTTGAGTGATGAGAGATATCCACACTTAGGACAAAATAAATGATGTGATAGAAATAGTAACAGGATGTGACTTTAACCAAGTGACGAACTTTCTTAAAACAGGGCGTCGTACCCATCTGATTACTAATTAATATTTCAACAAAGAACTTGGAATTTTGCAAACCAGGCATTTAAAATGTGAGCGTTGTTTGTTTGACAGACTGTCAAGACACTGGTGGAGGCTTAATACATTGGTTTATTCTATAGCAATCAAGTTGTTATTATAACTACAAGAAAAACCAGAAAAATAAAACTTTCACAGTCAAACCAGCCATAGGAAAGAAACTAAAAAAACACACACAACTTTGAGCTGTTCCCTGAATCTATAGTATGTTTGCTGAATTGGGGGTGTGAAACAGCAGGAAACTATTACTGCATGTGATCATAGTTTTAATGATTCTCCTAGAACATAATAAACCTATAATATGTGTGCCTTGAAATAAATTATAGATCCCACAGTAAAAGGCAATTCCTTATTCCACATTCATCAATTTGGGAGAACTGCTCCCTTCTTCTGCAAATAAGTCATTAAGTTGCATGTTTCACCACAGAACAACTTGTGGAAGAACTATTCAAACCTTCTAAAGTAATTCAGTTGTACTCCGCTTCTATCTTTAATGACCAAAAACATACACAGGAGATTCAAATATACCTCTAGAATTTTTGAATGACTGGACAAAGTAGTGTTAAAAATTCAACAGCACTAATTACTTAGCTGAGCAGTATAAAAACCTCTGAATAAATGTCAGCCTAGGAGATAAGCTCTTATCTTAATCTAATGACTCCACAGACTTAATTTGTCAGGCCAGCCTAGTTGATGAAAAACAGGTTTCTATTCTCCAGTGTTAGCAGGAACATCTTTCCAAATCTTTGAAGTTGGATAGTAATACCATCAGTGTCATCCTGTAAAAATCTTGTGACCAAGCCAATTTAATTCCTATTGTCCTGTTACACTAATTAAAGTTGTTCCACCCCTGTTGGACAAATATCTAAAAGTGAAGCCAATGTATTTGTAACATTTTGAACTAATCACCCTCAACTCCCCATGTTTTGTGTGTTTTTTTCATAGTGCTGGAACACCAGGGACTATCTATCTTCGTATGGGGAAGCTGAGATTTCCAGAGGAATCCATAAAGTAAAAGGGATCCATTCACAGAGAGGCAGTGCAGCAGAGTAGCTAAGAGTGGAGGTTCTGAGGTAGAAAGTCCTGGAGAAATTTTTGCTGTGTCACTTATAAGTTGTGTGACCTTAGGTAGATTTCTTAAACTTTTTTAGCCTCAGTTTAATCATCTGTAAAATGGAGGATAATCATGGATATTATGAGAGTTAAATAAAAGAATGCTTCTTAAGTACTTAGAGTGCCAGACTTTTATACTTAATACAGTTCAGCTTTCATTCACCGGCTCATTTATTTCTTCATGCAATAAACAAATACATATTGAGTCCTAATAAGTCCATAACACATGCCAGGTGCTATAGGGCATATGAAGAACCAAAAAGCAGAGCCCTTTGCCTTTGTAGGACTTTGTATAAACTTTCTGCTTGAGCCTGATGCAATCAGCTGATCTTACTCTATCTGGGAAGGAAATTCCACAGAATTACCATGACTTTCCACTTAAACTAAGTTGTGAACCTTGTTGTTCGCTTTCCAGTAAAATAGGGATGTGAATTTCCACCTCAGAGGTCTGTTGTGCAGATGACATGAGTTAATGTACAGTGGACAACCAAATGTTGGTGGCCTTTCCGTTCCTGGCCTCCTTTTCCGGGTGACCGAGAATCACACACAGTACCAACACGTCTAGTGAGCTCTCTTTTGTCTTGTTTCATTCCAATCTCCTCAATCAATGCAATATCCTTCCCAGCACCCCATTCTTCCTCTGCTCGCTCTCTTCCTCACTATTTGAATGGCAACTTAGTGATTCTCCATTCCATGGAAAGTCACTTGGAAATGCTTGTTACGTGTTGTTTCATTGAGTTCCTCACCTTAATACAATGTAATGACACAATTTCTTTCAAATGTCTTGAAATTCATGCATATACTTAAAAATTATGTATTGAGAGTCTATTATATACTAGGAACCCCACTAGGTATGGGGACACCAGAATATGTAAGCTGCAGCCCCTACTCTTTAGAAACTTTGAAGTAGTATGATAAATGCTGTGACAGGCTCCTAAAGTGCAGTAGGAGCAGGAAAAGCCGGGGGAGACATTCAGCTCAGACTGGGAACTCACTTAGAGAAGGTTTTTCCAGAGAAGATGACTCTTAGGCTTAGCTCTGAAAACTAAATAGGAGTCAGTTGGTAAAGATACAGGGAAAGGAAATTCCAGGTTGAGGAGTCAGCATGAGCAGATGGAAGAAAGTAGTTCAGTAGAAGAGTGAAGGGCTTGGGGGGGCGGGGGGGAAGTGGTGAGAGATGAGGTGGAAATGAAGGATCACAAAGGTCTTATGTGCTATGGTGTTAGAATTTCACCCTGAAAAGTGACAGGAGCCATTGATAAACTTTAAGCAGGTTGTTCATTCTCCGTAGCATGTGTCGGGGGCCCAGGAACTGGGTTTGCGTCCGTGTTCTCCTGTTCTCCTCACCACTTTCATGGCGTCTTCATTGTACACCCCCCCCCACCTCCGAGCCATCAGATTCATTGAGCACCCTGGCACCCTGCCCTCGGCGTCCCTCTTCACCTGGTCTGCTGTCATCACTGACGACTCACAGCTCTTTGACTTCCTCTGCTCTAACGACTTTCACTCGATTCCATCTGGACAATCTTTTCTCCTGTTACAGCCAGAACTGCTCAGCCTTTGAAGCCACCAGCAGTAACATTCCGATTCCTATGTCACCATCCCATACCCTTCCCTTCCACCTCCACCAAGCCTCAGTAAGACATCCAATACGTCCGTCCTACCCATTCAGTCCTAAGCCCTTTCAAACCCCTTTCCTTCCCACTGTACCTAGTCAGAATCCTGTGGGAATTTTTGTTGCCAACCTTGCTAAGCCCCTTCACCCCCAATTTTCAACTTCATCCGTTCCCTTCACTGGCTGGAGATAATGAAACAACCTTGGCTAATAATTCCACTCATTGCTTACAGTATCTGGTTTTAAGTTTTGGCCTTTTACTCAATTTGAACAGACTTCCTTTCTCGTTTTTTCCTGCTGCATAGTTTCAGGCTACGTCTGTTTGTTGGAGACAGGTTTGGTGGGCGTGCACAATGAGCCCTGGGACTGTCCTCTCAATAGCTGTATTTTTTATCATGGACCATGCTCTACCCCAACCCTGCCATAGGTGTTTGGAAAAGGATGGACATCTAATACGGAACCCCAGTGAGCCAATCCATTGACCATTGGCAAATCAGATGTTCTTTTGACAGTTTGTTCCTATATCATTTAACTAGACTGCCCTTTATTATTGCTACCATCAATGGATTTCTATTACTTTTGACCATAAAGTTTTGACAAGATCCCTGCAGCCCTCAAATAGCAACCGTACTCCTGCTCCCCTCACTCTCTTCATTAAATTTTAGTAAGAAAATAGAGTATCTGTAACCAGAATTCTCTCAGTTTTCCTCCAACCATTTTTAGCTGTATTTCTTACTAAAGAGACTCTTCCTCTCTGTTGTCTTTTTAAAAATAAAATTATAGTTTATCTACACTTATTAAGACATTTCTGCTATGTCATTTTCTGTTTTCTGTTTTCTGTGCTTTTATCTTTTTCTGTTTTCTGCCTTTTTTCTTGTGTGTGTTGATTGAGTTGTCTTTATTGCTTTCTCTTCTGTTGGTTTGGAACTTACACTTACTGTTTCTATTCTTTTAATGAACTTTTCTAGACTTTTAACATACATATTCAAATTTGTATTTTTCTATCAAAACTTAAAGTTAATCAGTGTCTACATCATTCTCCTCCTAGAAGCTTTAACTTTCATCCGAATAAGCTTCCATTGGTTCTAAACCTATAATATGTATGCCTTCATTGATTCTAAATTAGAATTATATAGTATTCATTACATTTTGTTTATAAACACAAAAATTATTGGTAGTATTATTTATATCAATACTTATTTAGATTTACTAACATGTTTCACAAGTTTTTTCCCCACACGTTTGCTTTTTCCTTCAAAGGTTAATTTTTTCTCTTACTGATTACACCTTTCAATTTTTTTTTTCTTTTTTAAACCAAGAGCTTGAGGTCTTTAATTTTTTGAATCCCACCTGTTGAATGGTAGTTTGTATAGAATTCTAGATTCAGTATTTTTCCTGTTGCTTTGAAATTATTCCATAGTTTTTTTATAGTCATTGTTGCTAATGAGGTCTGCTGTCAATATGATTGCCATTCCCTTATAGGTTGTAAAGGGAACCTATCCCTTATAGGTTCCCTTGTAAGTCTCTCTTTTATCTCTGATTCTTTTAAGTTCTTTTTAATTTTGGTATTGTGTACTTTCCCTATGATGTATCTAGGTGTGGATTTTTAAAAGTTTGTCTTTTTGGTATTTGATGGGCTCTCTCAGTCTCAGAACTCATGACTCTTCACTCTGGAAAATTCCCAGTTCATATCTCTTTATGCTTCCCCACCCCACCACCGCCATTCTTTAGTCTATTCTTATGCAGCCTTTATTGTGAGATACATGTTGGAGCTTTCTAAACATTTATGCTCTATGTCTTTCAAATTTCCTTTTTTCTTCCAGCTTTATATCTTTTTTTTTATTTATAGTTTTTGGGTGATTACTTCAGTTCTCTCTACTAGTTCACCTGTGTCTAACCTCTTTAACCTATTAAATTTTGTATTTTATAAATATTTTTATTTTCAATAAATTTTTAATGTTATTATTTCCTAATGTTTTTTCATGGATGTTATTCCTTCTTTTATCTTTTTGAGGATTTAAAACACTACTCATTTTAATGTTCCTTTTATATTGCCCAAATATCTCTATTTTCAGTTTTCTGGTTTATTGGTTCTCTCTCCTTGAAATGGAGTTTTTAAAAATATACTTTTTAATTCTGTTTGTGAACTCATCTTTTTATTTTCTTGGGACCTTATGTCCTCCTTGTGGGGATACTGTGTTTCCCTGAAAATAAGACCTAGCCGGACCAACAGCTCTAATGCGTCTTTTGGAGCAAAAATTAATACAAGACCCGGTATTATATTATATTATATTATATTATATTATATTATATTAGACTCGGTCTTATATAAGACCTGATCTTATACTAATATTATATTATATTATGTTATATTATATCATATTATATTTTTTATATTATATTATATTATATTATATTATATTATATTATATTATATTTATTATATTAAAGACTGGATCTTATATTAAAATAAGACCAGATCTTATATTAATTTTTGCTCCAAAAGACGCATTAGAGCTGATGGTCTGACTAGGTCTTATTTTTGGGGAAACACAGTAGTTTCATGGCTGCTATGCCCCAGACCTTCAGCCTGTTTCTGACCAAAAATTATGTTTGTAAATTGCTTGGGTCTATCACCCTGCAAAAGTAGTGTAATTCTAGGTCCTTCCCCCGAATGCAGTGTAGAATAGAGTTCTAGTTCTAATATAAGAACTCAGTGCTTACCCCCGGTTGTGGGCTGGTAAATTCTTTTTGGCTATAGTCTTGGGCTGATGGATGGAAATATTTTGGCAGCCATTAATGACTGTAAAGCACTATCCTGACTTCTAGTTTCATATGGGTGATTTGCATGCATACTGTACATTGGATATTCAGCTTTAGTTTTCACTTAAGACCCTGGTTCCCATCTGTTTCTCGTTTTTAATATCTTCCTGTTAGGGAGACCTGTATGGTATTTTAGGTTTTTTTGTTTGTTTGTTTATGGAGTATGTTTCTTATTTTGAGCATGACTGATTGTTTTAAAAATTCTTATATTTTTTAACTCAGTAGTGTATGAAAGTGCTCAATATGCCTTTTTTTACAATACATACTTTGTTCCTTAAAATTTACATTCACCACACTTATGAATTACTTTTTACTTCCTTATTTACAATGCCTTAACATTTTTATGTTTATATTTTACTCTATAATATAACTGTTTTATTATTAATTTAATTTTTATTTCTATAAAAGCAATACATGTATATTATTTTAAAAGTCATGTAGTGCTAGAAAGCTTGTAATGAACTAGAGTAATTTTTCTTCTCACTCTGAATCTTATGCCCAAGAGACAACCACTCTCAAATTTTCTACCTCTTTCCCCTGATATTTAACTTCATGTTTCTAATAATAGCTGACACGATTTACCATGTAACAGTCACTGTTCTAAGTGCTATTAATTCATTTAATCTAAATAATATGCTTATTTCTTGATTGATAAATTTTAGGAGTATTTTATTGTATTTTTGCCATAGATAAAAACTTAACTCTGTTCCTCTTCTTTCCCCTTCAACATATTTGTTTAAATAAAACAACTTTAGGTTATTATGCAAATGCAAATATTTTTCAATGATGAGCCAAATAGTATATTACAACTGTGTTGCTTTCCTTTTTCTGACTTTCCTTTCTCCTGAAAATGACAATTGCTTCATTTTTTTCACATGCCTTTCTATATACTTGTGATTAATTTTCCAAATGTTCCAATATCTCTACTATAAATTAAAAAAAAAATTTTTGATCTGTGGGCTCATGTAAAGTAGCTCTAATTTTTCTAGAGAACGTCTCTCAGAAAATTTCCTCTCCTGATCCAATATGAGCTCTTTTCTGTCTGGAAGATGGCACAGATGTCATTATAAGATGCTTTTGCCTCTCTTCTGATCCATTTTTCGGATTTCACATCTTTCCTTTTTAAAAAAAGGTGTTTCTTGTTTTGTGGATGCATGTTTTCCGATAACTTCTTAAAGCATTACAATGTTTCAGTCCTTGCATATCTAAACTGTCTTTATTTTACTTCCACATGTCTGACAAGCTGGGAATCGAGATTAAAAATTATTGTCACCTAAAGTTTGAAAACATCGCTCCACTCTTCCAACATCTGGTACTGTTATTGATTAGTCTGATGCCAGTTGGGTTAGTTTCTTTATAAGGAGGCTAATTTTCCTTGTCTGGGAAAACTTTGTGACCTGCTCCTTAATTCTACATCTCTCTATATCCCAGGTATTCTGAACTTTCCCAGTAATGAATGTTTGATGTAAATTATTTTGGAGAGAGCGTTGGTTGATAATGTTGGTGTTAGTAGTGTTGTCATTGTTTTAATTTCTGTGGCTGAGTTCAAATTACATGTTGGCTTTTTAATCCTCTGCTATTATCATGGTTTTCAATTCCTTTAAATTTTAGGGGCTTGTTTTATGGTCTCATATATGTACTATCTTGGAGAATATACAGTTGCACTTGAAAAAAACTTGTTGGATGGAGAATTGTATAAATATCTATAAATGTCAATTAGGTCATGTTGATAGTATTATCAGATCTTCTAGGTATATACAGGCATACCTCATTTTTCTGCACTTCACTTTATTGCACTTCACAGACACTGCATTTTTTTCACAAATTGAAGGTTTGTGACAACCCTGCATTGAGCAAGTCTATTGGTGCCATTTTCCCAACAGCATTTGCTCACTTTTTGTCTCGGTGTGATATTTTGGTAATTTTTGCAATATTTCAAACTTTTTCATTATTATTGTATTTGTTCTGGTGATATGTGATTACTATCTTAGCATTTTTTAGCAATATATATTTTTAATTAAGATGTGTATTTTTTATATACATAATGCTATTGCATATAATAGACTACAGTGTAGTATAACTTTTATATGCACTGGGAAACCAAAAAATTCATGTGACTTGCTTTATTGTGATATTTGCTTTATTGTGGCAGTCTGGAACTGAACCCAGACTATCTCCGAGATATGCTTGTAGTGACTTTTTTTTCTGGTCATTATATGAATTGTTGAAAGAAGGGTGTTTAAATCTCCCTCTATGATTGTGGTTTGTATATTTCTTCCTTTAATTCTGTCAATTTTTGCTTCATGTATTTTGAAACTCTGTTACTATGCATATACAAATTTTTGATTGTTATGTCTTTCTGATGAATTTACTCTTTAATCGTTATAAAATGTCTATGTTCATCTTTAATATATTCTTTGCCTTGAGGTTTACTTTATCTGTTATTAATATAGCCCTTCCAGTCTTTCTATACTTACTCTTTGTATTTTATATATTTTTATCCATTTATTTTCAATCTATGTATGTCATATTTAAGTGTGTCTCTTATAGACTGAATATTGTAGGTTCTTGCATTTTACAAATCAATTCTTATGATTTCTGCATTTTATTGGGCAGTTTAGTCCATTAAATTTTAATGTAATTAGCGATAGGGTTGGATTAATTTGTCCCCTCTGAATTTTATTCCTCTGATTCCCTTTCCTTCTTTTGGATTATTTTAATATTTAATTTATCTATTAGCTTTTTAGTGATACCACTTTGCACGATTTTAACTTATGCCCCCTAAACTAGTCTGTATCATTCAGGGTCCAATCAGGAGCTAGAACCTACACCAGTTATTGAATAGAGAGAGTTTAGTATAAAAAAAAGTGTAACCTAGGTAACTGAGAGGGTACAAAGGGGACTATGAGACATCGTGAAAGTAGGAAGCATTTATCACCCTTAGGGCTGAGAGAACAAAAAGAATAGATAGTAATTATTAAAACTTAGAAGGTTAAAGAAGGAATCCCATGGAGGTGAAAGTCAGACCTCTGAGGAGAAGGTGATACTTGGCTGGTGGTGTCTCTGTATTAGAAAAAGACTGGGACCCTGATTCTGAGGAGGAAAGCACATGCTGGCTGCCATGTCGTGGTGTCTCGGGATGGGGAGGAGGGGTTTGCAGAGAGGCTGTTTCTATGATTTGGAAAAAC
>NC_138054.1:29999804-30214265 GCF_964194185.1 Rhinolophus hipposideros | reverse complement strand
CTTTTCCTCCATACTTCTTATCTCTTATTAACCTTTTACGATTAGCAAATATCACAGAGCCTGTCATTGGGGAGATGATAGGTGCTCAAAATGATTGCCAAATTATTGATAACACTAGAGAGTAAGTGATACGTGCCAAATGAGTAGTACAGACTTTAATTGCCATGCAGGCTCAAGGGAGCAAGGAGAGACTATTATGGACTTGGTTGTCTCTCAAACTTCATAGATGAGATGGGTCTTGAGCTATACTTTGATAAATGGGAAGGGTTTAAATACATGGAGAGAAGAATGAGGCATTCAAGGTATAGGGCATGGCATGAACAGAGGCTTGGAGGTAAAAATGAGCTAGATGACTTTGGGAGACACACATGGCTGGAACTGAGACTTCCTTCAGGAGTGTGAGGCTGGTTTATGGATAGAGGCCCTTTAATGTCTGGCTAAAGGAGCAATTGGAGCATTGCCCTGTAAGAGCTGAACACAAGTCATTGATGGTGTTTCTGGAAGGAGAGTGTCGTGATGAAGACTACCGAGCTGGGTGCTGTGTGGGGTAGCAGGGTGATGCTTGTTGCTCAGGTCTTAAGCATATATGTCTAGCAGAATGGTGCTTCTGTTAGTAGGAATCAGGAAATCAGGAAGAGAAACAAGTTTTTAAGTTTTGTAATGGTTCTGGGATTTTGATTATACTACATTCAATTTGAGAGTCCACTTTTAGAAATAGGGAAGTGCAGGAAGACCAAGAGAATGAATTGGGGAGAAGTCCAAGAGGTCAACAGAACATCTTCTTGGGGAGAAATCAATTTCAGGGCAGCATGTGGTCATCCTTGCCTCTGCAAGGGTGGGTGACAACTTCAATAGATAAGCAGTGCACATTAGTTTAGTAGAATTAGGTTCATCTCTTGAAATTAGGGATAGACCAGCTGCCCGTCACTTGATACCACTCCTGTCCCATTGCCTCCCCTGTTGAGGCCATCAAACTATTATTTCTCATTTTGTGGGCCACCCTTCCTACCCTCTAAAAAAGAACCTTTGCTTATGCTTTACATTGTGGCAGGCCTCGTATCTATTACCAGGTTTAAAAATGATAAGATTTATTTATTTTTCTATTTTTGGTCCTTGAATTGTGCTCTTTCTTCTTCCAGGAAAAGAGTGTACCAGGGAAAATTATTTCTGACAAGTCCAGTGGGAATTATAATATATTGTTGAGAAAACGAAAACTACTTGGTAGCCAGACAGTTGAACATGTTCAAAATGCTGTAGTTTCCTGTCCCACCAGAGCCTTTGCTACACATACGTGTGAGAGGGGTTCTGTTTCCTGCATTGGTTCTGAACTTCGCTAAAGCATTTCTTCTGTTTTTAGGAGAAGCCAAGCCCTCTTGACTGGAGCCTGGGAAAGCCTGCCTCACTTCCCTCACATGAAACTTTAGCAAACTGCTCGGGCTGCCAGGCACGTTGGAGATCCTGTGGGTGCAACTCCGCAGAGACCAAGGGCAAGATAATCAGTCCAAGGAGACAAGTTAATTTTAGTACAAAAAGAGGTTAGATGTGATTTATTTCCAACACCAATGAACCAAAAGAGCTAACAATCATCAGAACAAAACACAGAACCATCAAATACTACATGTAAAAATGGCTTGTGTCAGCTGAGATCAGCTTTGTCATCATCGTTAGCAAGGGAGACAGGCTTCAGGTGGCTTAGGAGCCTATGTGGAGGACACTTTCAGGTTGTCTTTATAGGAAAATGGGTTTGAATCATCAGAGAGTTGGAGGAGTGGATTTGGAGACAGGAAAGAGAATAGGAGAATAAAAGAAGGCAAGAGAGGACAGGAGGGTTTTTATAGGAATATCATAGCTCATTTGTCATTTCGTTCATCATCATTATCTTCAGAAAGCATAATGCTAGGACAGGATCCATGCGACTTACGCTGCCTCATAATCATCCCTTTTCAGCTGCTGCAGGAGAACCCTCTCCAGGCCTCTGCTTTCTGTGGAGTGGAGTTCAGTGAGCCCATCGCCAAGCCCAGCGGTCCTTCCTCACAGCCTCTCACCTCCAAGATGGACCCCTAGGCAGGGGATTTGTTCTCCACTTGAGCAAGGTGTTCCCTTGCACGTGAGCCAAACACTTGCCAAAGGCCATTGCTCATAGTCCAATTGTTGATTTATTTAACTGTACAAAATAGCTTAAACAACCCCTTTTTCTATTTCTGAGACTCACATAGCATCTGAATCTAAGGACTTGAAAGAAGGCTTCTAAAACCCATGTCCGTGGCAGGATGAGGGCTTAGAGAGGAATGCACAAAGTCCTAGATCCTTATTTTAATGAGGAAAAACCTTAAACCCTTACTGTTCTTTCTCTTGGTCATTATTTACCAGAAAACTTTGGGTCTTGAATCCCTTCCCCTTTATTTAATCACCCTGTCCTTTCTGCAATCACGACATCATCCACATATTTCTGTTACTGCTTTCACGTATAACACATTGAACATCCCTCATTTTTCCACCGACTAGGACTATGGCTTAATTACCTGTGAATATCCTGTACCTAGATCAGCACTTGGTATATAATACTGAGTGAGTAAGTAAGTAGAATGAAAGAATGAAAGCCATTTATATTGAGTGAATAGTAATTAAATCAAGAATGAAGCTGTCTACATCTATCCCTGGCAAATAAGAAGGGAAACTTTGTGAGCCTTTTGTATTTGTGAAAAGAAAAACCAAAAACATCTTTCATCATATGCTGAGGAGGAGACTCGAGGCTATTGCTTAGGCTACTCAAATGAGACCCAGAGCTGGAATGGTATTTAGATCTGAGCCCTCATGTCTGTCTAGCGCATGTGCATGGTTCAAAGCAAGAATTCTGAGCTCACTTTCTCTCCAGCCACCCATTCCCCTTCCGTTTCTTAACTTTTCCTTATTGTTTATACTGACAAAAATCATAAGGTGTGTTAATTGTTCTCAGTTCAACCATACGGTTTTGTCATCAGACCAAGTATCCAATTGTAGGGTTCAGAAAATGCATCTCCACCTCCTTTTGCTTTAAGTGTAGGAGCTTAGATTGGGTGGCTACATACTTAATAGGGGAAATTACTTAAAAATGTATCAGGGTGTGTTTGTGAAACAGGAGAGCAAAAAATTACATTTGACACTGTTTGGGAAGGAACAGGATTTTCTCAGTCTTCCTACAGGCATCCCTGCTGTCATTGCACAGCCTGTGTTGAGCACTCTAGAATACTCTGGTTACCAGCAAATGGTCATTCAAAGCTTTGCTAAAAGTGCTCATTCCTTACTGTATTCTATTGGAGCCTCAGGCATGTGCCCCTGCACCCTCTCTGCCCTGTTCATTGTTTTGGCTTCAGAGCTGGGGAGCAAAGCTGGCATCATGTGGAGAGTTCCCAAGTGCGAATGTCTACATCCTTCATTCACATCCTAAAGGGTTTCCTTTAACATTTTCCGATTGTGTTTCTGAGTACATGGTGTCAACAGCTCTCAGAACTGTTAAGTTTTTTATTTATCCTCAGGCCAGGGAAAGTCACAGATCACTGCAGTGTAACATTATCAGTGGTTTTGACAGCGACCTAGAAGAAGGATGGAATGAAGAAATTTAGCCCTGAGAGCTGAGGTCCGGCCTCAGGCCCATCTTAACCAAGAATCTCTGCTCAATTATACAGGTCACAAGAAGTTCTGCTAGTCCTGAAAATATTGAACTCATCAAACTTAAGTTGGGTGGTGTTGACTCATCTTGATGAATGGCCAGTTGGGGCACCAAGTACCATATTTACTTGTTTATTTCCTCCCCTATTCCATTACTATGCAATCTTAATTTTGAAAAGTAATCCTTTGAGTTTTGAAATTTGTTTTTTTATTTCTTTTGTAGGAGCTCTTCAAATCAGCACAAACTCTTCTGAAGGTTTGAAAAGATTAGTTGGAATGATAAAAATTTGCCAGATTTGCTGAGAATAGAAGGAAGGGTACTTATTTCTTTGGAACTGTGCTTGCAAAGCCTTCAGAGAGAGGATGTTGCACACATCCCCTCAAAGTAGCATTTTTGGTTTCTTCGGATAAATATTCAGAAGGGGAGTGGCTTGGAGCAAAACAGGAACTGCTCAGAAGGTTGCCTATTGTCATTATGGTGATGAGTAGGAGATATAAGCCAGAAATATTGACCAGCTGTTTAGCCCAGCCTTAAATGCTACTAAATGTGGGCTGGACTAGACAGGAACTATCTCGGTTAATCTCGATTTGAATGCAGGCAATCGGGAATGGAAATGCATGTTTCTCTCTACTCAGCTAGGAATATCAAGTTTTCATGTACCATTTCTCTTTCGCCTTCTTACTCCACGTACCACGGGTGTTACCAGTGGCTCTTGTAGTTGACTTTTGACTGGAGGAAACTCCTAAAATGTTGGAATTTCTCTTTCTCTGATATACTTTACCCTAACGAATGTGTCGGGCAGGGCAAAAGCAATAGTCTCAAGGCAGATCGCCAACTTGCCTCTGATGACAACATTGTACAAGAGTATTGCGATCTGTTGAGTTCAGAGTGAACACTCAGCGCTGACTGAGACCCTGAAAGGATGGCCCGGAGCAGCTGGGATGGACAAGCTGGGTATCTGCTTCATTTCATAATTCAGGGAAGACTAGTGGCTAGAAAGCATTTTCCCTTTGCTCTTTCTTATAGTTCACAACTGGGTGAAATGTTGCTCATAACTGGATTTCCAGGTCTGATAGCCTAAACAACTTTTGGCCAGATGACTTTTATGGATGTTTGCATTTACTTTGTGAAATTGGAAGCAACAATAAGAATTACAGACATTTAGTGCTTTTAACAGTTGCTTATTTATTTATTTATTTATTTTTTACAGAATGCATTTGCAAGAGATTAATGTTTAGGGGTGGCTAGGACACTCACTAAGAAAGCCTCAAATGCTAATTATGGTATATTGAGATCGGGAATTTTCAAATGAGCCCAGAGTTTCTGAATTCTTTGAAGCCATGCTGAAACCTTCTTGAAAGAACATGTAACCCCTGTAAACAAATTTCCTATGTGTCTGCCAGCATTTGCAAGGTTGGTTCCACCATTACATCAGGAAATGGGATTCTGGGGCACAGAAGTAATACAGAAAGACATCAATGGATTTGAGAGTCACCTATTCAGATTAATCAAATGGAAAGTTAGTTCTAAGGTCTATTTAGTTTGGTAATAAAACGAACAATACTTTTTCTAATCTATGAAATTCCTGGTTCTCAGACAACTTCCCTTAAGCCCCTGGCAGGACATAGCCAAGACTAAGAACTTGTAATTCTCCAGCAGGGGGAGAAGAATCCTGATAAAAGGGCTTGTTTGTTACCACCTTATGGGCACTTTTTCGATTCTATGTTTTAAGAGCTTCGGAAAGCATTTCACTATATTGTCACCATTTTCCTAAATACTGAGCAGTTTTCTTTCTGATGGAATGGGAATCAGATGGGTGGAAGATGAGGTTGCGAATCACTACCCTGCCTCACTGTGGCCTGAGCTCTATGGGGCCCCACCTTCATCTCTCCTTGCTTTTCTTTTATTACCTGTGTGGGTAGCTCATCTGTAGAAATCCTCCCATGCCCTTCGGTAGACTTGGCACTGAGCAAGATGGAGATTTTCAAGCTCTCCAGTGGCAGAGCCTGGGGCTGTCACTGGGGAAGCTGTACCTGGACTGGACCCATTTGTACTGATGGCACTGGGTCCTGCACTATCTGTGCAGCCCTAAAAATAGCTCGCAATTAACATTGCATTTCAAGAATTGGAAAATTTCCCAGAAGTCCATTCTTTTTTCCTTTTCTATTTCATTACATTTTGCAGTAATAATACACAAGCCTGCAGAAAACATGACGGGTAATGAAAAAATGTAATTAATATAAGCAGTGTAAAGCATGTATTTTTTTTCTCTGTTGTCCTTGCAGAAAATTGCTGCTTTAAACCAAGCAGGATGTGAAAATGCATAAAACCCCCCTTTAATCTGCTGTGGTTTGTAAATATCTTATGCAAAACAGTTAAGTCAACTGTCAGATTTAAAAAAAACACAAAACATTAAGTCACATATTCTTGTAAATTTTTTTTTTTCTTGCAGGACAAATTGAGTGATTTGGATAACTATTTTTGAGGGGGGAGGAATGGAGGTGATGGTGAGGATTTTCAATAAATCTGAAAACAGGAAGAGCCTGCGTTTTGGATGGCTGATGTCTATTGGATTCATCTAAACAGCAGTGAGTGTGCTGCTTCTCTGTACATTCAATTTTGGTACAGTACTGGGGAAAAGTAAACATCCTTGCTACTATTTCACTGAATACACCCCATCCCATTAATCGAAATAAAGTGATAAAGAGGCCGAAAGGCTGTGGTATATGCTGGCATCGCTCAGACCATTTCAGTTCACTTATCTGTACACTGGCAATATCGAGACGTCTGTGACTAGAAGGTCACAACAGAATTTCAAAACTGAAACAAAACGTTATTTCTGAAACGTCTTCCTAGGCCAGACAAGGAAAATGCTTGTGGTTTGTTTTCATTTGTTCTTTCCTTCGTCCCTTTTTTTTTTTTTTTTTTAATAACTACAGCTGACATACATCATTGGTTATTGTTTATTGCTATCTTGTTCTGGGTTCTCAAAGTGTCCCCAATGGCCCTGGTGTGTGTGAACTTTCAGATTTAGCTTGGGAACTGCTGGCCTAGTCCCCTCTGCTCCACGGGGATCCCTGGTTAAGGTAGATTCCCCCAGCTGAGAAGCAGTGCCTCTCTCCTGTGGCATTCTGGGCAGCCATTTGGAGTCCCAGATGTAGGAAATGAAATAATCCACGCTCATACAGTCACAAAGTGCCCATCTGGCACCCAGGAACCTTGCACGATAGAAGCACACAGGCGTGAGCTCACTTTTGTTTTGGCATTTCATAAACAGAGCTGCAGCCAGCTAGAGAAGAAGGACTTCGGGATGATAACAATCATTTTCCACTGCCCTCTCTGTCTGCCTGTTCCCCTCAACACACACACACACACACACACACACACACACACACACGCACACTCGCACACATACACACATACACACACAGATACACACACACACACACACACACACATACAGCTTTAACCTTTATAAAACATAGGGGCCAGTGAAAAAAGAATAAAGGGAGATCTATCTTCCAAGAGGTAACATTTTTTTCCAGAGGGTCTGAAGGAGAAATTTCCATTAACAGCTAAATCCCTCCCCACTACCTCTCTGTCCACATTATTGTTTTTATGCCCTCCATTCTAGGACTCACAGGCAATGGTGTGAAATGTGACCAGTCAACTCTTAGCTAACTCACTTCCTGTACATCACCCTAAAAATAAGGAAAAGCGGCAGCAGGAGGGATTTCATAAATCACACAACTACTGCATTGCTTTCTAGTCCTGAAACCGAATTCACAGGAGAGTCTAATAAATGACCTCAACACTTTTTCCTTTTTAGTTTCCTTTTAAGTGTTTGTGCCAAAGTAGGAGCAACAGAAGCCTGACAGAGAGGGGTTGGTTAGAGAGTACGTCGGGCTGAGAGTGTGCGTTTATGTGAATAAAGAAAGGGTGACTGTCCCCACAAATGCTTGCTGCTGACATTCAACCCCAAGTTATAATTACAGAGCAAGGCGAGTGTGTAAAACAGGCCTGCTGGGGCAGAGCATAATTGTTCTACTAGCTTCTCATCTAATCTGTCTCTAACTATTAATCTTTAAAAACACAGATTTCTAAGAGACCTATCACCCAATGGCAAGAGCAAGATCCCTGATGGAGTGGGTAACTCGGGACCCTGTGATCCCTGTGACAAGGTGAGACTTAAATAAAAGACCCATTAAATCATGTGCTGATTTGTATTGTCCTAGCATTAAGATGAGGAGAAAAAATCGCCTTGGACATTTCACTTGATGTTGTTCCGAACTGTAATAAAAAACATCAGGTTGCATTACCCTTCCCAAATATCACACTTGGCTCTCTCAGCAGTTCCAGCCTCCCAAGAAGACATTTTTTCAAAGCAGCCAGATTTTTCATCCCCAGAAAGAAGAACAATCACTGAAGCACAGGCAGAGCCCATCCCTGGCCCCTGCTGACCAAATGGCACACAGGAGAAATGAGGTGACTGGAAGGTGTCCCAGCGGAGTACAGGTTCCTGACTCCTGACCGTTAGGAAGAAAAAAACAAATGGATCTCCTCAGGGAACTCGCCCACTCCACTCTAGCACTACTCCTGCCTTCTCAGAGAATGGGATCTGCTTGTTTGCGAATCCAAAGCACCAAGGGGGTAAGCGCACTGCGATGTTTGTAAATATGATAAACCATTACAATATTACAGCTTTTCATTTGGAAAGCCATTTAGGCAAGAAATGATTACTGACCCGTGATATGTAAATGATGGAAATGCAGAAATTAGTATTTGGGTCAACTCATGTATTTTTCAACCATGAAATGAAAATCTCAGTGTTCACATTCCAATCCGTACATGAAAGCATCACGGTGCTATTAGTTGGCTATTGTGTTAATTTACTATTTTCCTAGTTAATGTTTTTAAAGCTACCATGAAGTTGTATCTCTACTTGCAATACACTGATGTTACAACTGAAAGAGTTGGAAGCATGTTATTCTAGGTCAGCTGGTTTCCTTAGGGAATTCTATTTCAGTTGAGGAAAAAGGAAGTGATTTTGAAGGACAGGCGAGGCAACTACTCCCCAAATATTTCAAATATGGGATCAATCTATGGGAACTTTTTTTTGAGTACATAAAACCATAATAATGTGTTAAATAATTATGCTATGCAAGTTCCTAGGTGCCATTGGGGGCACAAAATAATCTTTTGTCTTCAAGGTTGAAAGCAAAACAGACTCACTATGAAAATGGTGCATATAAACCAAAAACAAGACAAACAAATGAGAAACAAAAACTCATAGACACAGACAATAGTTTAGTGGTTACCAAAGGGTAAGGGGGGTGGGGGGAGGGAGATGAGGGTAAGGGGGATCAAATATATGGTGATGGAAGGAGAACTGACTCTGGGTGGTGAACACACAATGGGATTTATAGATGATGTAATACAGAATTGTACACCTGAAATTATGTAATTCCATTAACAATTGTCACCCCAATAAATAAATTTAAAAAAAAAAAGAAAATGGTGCAAGAATTCAGAGGGAGAAAGAATTTAGGAAAGCTTCTTGGAGGAGGTGATATTTAAGCTGGTTCTGAAGGGCTATGAGAATGTAATAGGTGAAAGGAAGGAGAAAAGTCTTTCTGGGTAGACAGCAAGAGAAAAGTTCCAGAGGATAGAGTACAAAGCCACATGAACTTGAGTTCCCACTTCAGGGAAACGGAAGGTAGATGTTAAAGAGCAAGAGGTATAGGAACTTAGGGAAATGTCAGGTTGCAGCTTAAGTCACACAAGGTGGGATGCCCATTCAGGTTTCTTTCCCAGAGAGAACCAGATGACGGCCATTGGAAAACAGTCTGGGCCTATTGTAGATTATATAGAAATGCAGGAAGGATTAGAGCTGGGAAAGACTGCAACAGGAAGGCCAACTGGAAGGTAGGACTAGCAATTTAAGGTTAGGGAGAGAAGGCCTGACCAAATGGCACACAGGGGAAATGGGATGTTTTGTCATGTGTATTAGGAGAAATGGCAGAGGAATGGAAGGGAAAGGTGGTGTGGTGGACAAGAAATGCAAGCGTTCGAGATGCATCTAAATGCTGCCTGCAGAAGGATAGATTTAATGTCAACCCTTAAATTCAATGGCTGGAAAGAGCAAAATGCGTGTATAATGCAGAGAGTAAGCAGAGTAAGGAAGTGTTAATGGTTTTGCCTTTTAATCTAATTAATTGGCTAGAGGGAACGTCTTGGTATTTCCACTGTGCAACTAAATCTCCTCTTCTTGCAACCTCATACATCATCGGCTTAAGTTTGGGTAGTGCTGACATCTTTGGCTTCGTTCAACCTTGGCCTTTGGATTTGGGGTCTGCCAACATCTTAAAGATAGACACTCGTTCAAACCCTTTCCTCAGGGGTGTCAAGGTCAGAAGAGATGTTCTGCCCGAGAGGTGATCTGAATGCAGGGCAATTTTGAATAGGTGAGTTAGACCAAGAGTTCTCAATGGAGGTACTAGTGCTCCCTACAGAGTGCTTTGAAAATTCCTGGCAGCATTTTTGATATGTCACAATACTGGGTGGAGCCAGGGATGGGAGACATCCTCTCTTCACAGTAAAGAATCATGAAGCATCCCACGTGGCTTTTGAATGTCCTGCCAAGCATTCATGTAGGTACACGTGTTTATAATTACCTAAGCCTAAAACCCAACTCCAATTTACATATTTTGCTGCTCAGTGTTAATACACATTTTATTTTCCGTCGATTCACAACTACCGTGTATGTTAAGGAACGATTATATTGTGTTTTGATCAGAACTTTGTCAAGAATTGGACACTGAGAAGAATCATCTCCTTGGCAGCATTACTGCTTCATTTGAGTGGCATTGATGTCTGTCATTCCACACACAGATGCGAGCATTCGATTATTTTCCATGCCTTCCACATGTACATGTTTAAATATGTATAATTTTATTGTGAATTACTTTCTTTTGGTTTCTCCTTTACATGGTATTTAGGAAATTTTGCATCCAGGAAATGTACTGTGTATGTGATATATATGTTCTGTGAATTTCATTTCAGGATAACAAAGGGGGAGATTATAAAATATTGTTATAAAAAGGAAATGTTGGGTCTGATGGGGGTGAGAACCACAGAGTTTGAAACACAGGAAACTTAGATATGATACCTTATGAGTGGCCATCTTTTACTATTATTATTATTATTATTATTATTATTTATGTTGCATCAATCAGTGGATCTTTACTGAGCTCCTTTGGTAAGCCTGCAGTGGTTCAAGCACCATATAGATATGCTGTGGATAAAACTGAAGTACAAGTCACAGATTCTCTTCCATATCTTGTAACTCAGACCTTGGCCTAATATGGCCTGGTGGCTTACCCCATGCTGGGATAGGCCAGAAGATAGTGGATAAGACATAATATCCTGGAGGTTACAGTACTGGCAAATAACTGTCAATATGATCCAAAATGAATGGTGTTGGACCACCATTTGGACCACTGTTGAGTGAGAGCCTGAGAGCACATTCCTGGAATGTCAAGCAGGCAAAAGACTGTCAGCATCAGGAACAACTGGGTGTAGATAATGCTGCCCCAAGCACCAGGCTGGGGATGAGAAGTGGAACCCCATCCTTTATGGAGGGGCCAGGCAAGAGCAAAGATGACCACGTTTCAAATGACGACAGCTGGAGCCCAGAAACAAAGGAACAAACTAAAAGCTAGTACCTAAGACATGGGTAAAGATCAGACCTAGGGTTCAAGGTAGCAGGCCAGAGCTCAGGTCAGTAGCTGAGGTCCAGGGTAAACCAGCAATGAGAGGGTCTTCATGTTGAGTCATAGAGGCTGGGGTTAGAGCGGCTTATTACGTTTTGTGCTTCAAGTGCAGATGGATTTTTCTGCATGGTTTTGAGAAGGAAGCCAGATGTGAAGGCTGGGAACCATGCTGGACCTGACACTGAGTTTTATCATCTCATTGGAAGAACAAAAGTGTAAATACATGACAAATGAGTCAACTGGACAATCATTAACAAAAAATAGGGCAATAGTTCAAGAGTATTTAAAAAATCCTGCATTGTCTCCCTTGGACCAAGGAGGGCAGGACACTAAGGATATGAGACAGACCTATGGGTTGGAGTGGTTTCTGAAGGTTTCATGGAAGAGCAAGGTCTGGAGCTTGCATTTGAGGAGCAGTGGAATGGTTAAATTGACTTATTCACTCATTCATTCAATAAATACTTAGGAAATCCCTACTATGTGTTAAGTGCTGAGAATAAATATGTGGACAAGACAAACAATGACCTTATTGATACAGATTATAGGCTAATTTGGGCTTCAGAGAGGTGAGCAGGCAAGAATGGGCAGCTTTCAGCCCAGGACTTGAGGGAGTTGCTAAGACCAGTAAGACACACCCAGGGCCTACTTTTAAGGAGGTGATCTTCTTGCTACGTGAGCTGCTACTAATCCTAACATTAATTGTACAGTGTGTACATTCTACCTGCTTTAAGGCTTAATCCTAAAGGAAACCATTAATCCCCAAAACACCATTAATATAAACTCTTAGGGGGTTGCAAACTTTTTCTGTAGAGATCTAGACAGTAAATATTGTAGGCTTTGCAGGTGTGCTATGAAATCTAATTCTTGTTTTAACTTTCTAAAAATGTAAAACCATTTTTAGCTCATAGCCTGGATTTTGCTTGTAGGCTACAATTTGCTGCCCCCTGGTCTATGCAGTTTCTTTTGTTCAAAGACCAATAAGGCATTCCATAGCATTAGTGGATGATGATAAGAAATATTTATTATAAGTAATATTTGTAGAACATTAAGCATTGTCTGATATTATATGTATATAGTCCCACGTAGCCCTCAGAACAAAACAGCTGGACTAGGTAGGCCACATCCTACCATGATTCCTTATTTCATAGATAAGTAGACTGAAGCTCAGGAAAGCTCAGTCATTATATTAAGTCAGAGCCACAAAAACCAGAGGGATATTGGATCTTGGTCTTTTGATTCCAGAGCTTGTCCTTGACATACAACTACTCTGAACTGACCATACAACCAAATTATTCACAATTTTCACAGGGTGCTCTAATTTTGAGTCTGAATGTTTTTTGAAATTAAAGGCTTACACTTACAAAGCAAACAAACAGATATTGTATATGTTCTGAATAATGCCAGTGCGATTAAGAGAGGAGCATTGAGTAGACTGTTGTAAGGGCTGCAGACACACTACAAAATTCAATAGACACGATTCCTGCTTTAATTAACAGTTTACATTCTAATGAAAAATCATTCGAATGATAAGAACACAATAGTAGGAAGAGTAGCAGTTACCTAAACACCATGTATTGTGTTTGGAGTTACGAGTGTTTTATCAATAATCTTCAAAATAGTGCCATAAAGTGGGTCTTAGTTCCTCCATTGTGTAAATACTTTAGTAACAATAGCTAACATATGGAACTTACTGTATGCTAGGAAAGAAATGCTCAGAGGAGATAAGAGAGCAGGTAGGTAACCAAGGGAGATTTGAATTTGGGTCTATACACCCTAGAGTCTTAAGGCCTTCCACTTCATGCTCAAGCAAAACCCTGGACTGTGGCCATTTGACTGTACCAATATGCCCCCACTTTTCTATGGCTGGTGGATTTAAATCAGATTCCTTCATCTTACTGTTCTGTCATTTATGAGCCAAGGCAGCCAGAGAGCACTTATTCATTAGTGCTTTACACTGTGATGATTGCTGAGATGGCACTTCCGGTGTCATATAATGCCATTTTCTAAAGCTTATAACTCTGAAGTAATTGCCTCATGGGTTACGATTTCATCAGTGTTCAAATGCTGTTGATATGCTGTTGGGCAATTTTGAGGCATAGACATCTACCTCAAGGTTTCAGTGGGCACTGAGATTACTTTAAAAAGCAAAAGTCAATGGGAATGATGCACTGGTTGGAATTCCTCCCTTCCTTTGGCATACTCATTCTGGCTTTACTTGCTTTATTCAATAGAAGGCCACTGAAACTTCTCTCTAGGTATCATTATCATTATTATTTAACTTTCATCAATGTAGTAAGATTTAAAGTTCAGAATCAAATGACCTTTGTTTAGCTCCTCAGCTGATTGGGGCACAGATGCATGAAGGAGGTTTTGTAGAACCCTTTTTTTCTTCAATCATTGGGAAATTATGGAATCTTAAGCATGGAGGGGGATGCTAGGAGGCTTAATTTTAAATTTTCCAAATTCACAAATTTTCTGTGATTGAGACTTTGTGTTTAAAAAAAAAAATATATATATATATATATATATATATGTGTGTGTGTGTGTGTGTTTGTGTGTGTATGTATATATATATATATATATATATATATATATACATATATACACATATATATGGCATTAAAAAAGAATACTGAATAGTGTGTAAGTGGTTTTTCCTTATAAATACATTTATGTGAAGAACTTTATTATTGCATGAATTAGTTTTTCAAAATTAATTTCTGTTTTTTTAAAAGATAAAACCCATGTTATTTCAATGTGCCATTAGGAAAGCTCAGTGATCACATATAATAATGTATTAAAAGCTATACAGAAAAGAACCCATTTTTAAAAACCCATAACTCAACATACTAAAAAAATGACAGACTAGCCATTCATACAAATTAGTTAACTCACATTTATCAGAGAAAATATTTCACAGCATTAACAACACTGTCATTTAAGAAAAATTAAATGGAACCCAGAACCACACATTTATTTTTACTGTGTTCATTATTCATTTACTTGTTTCATTTCATTGTTTCTTTCTTTCTTTCTTTTTTTTCTTTTTTTTTTTGAATTGTAACTTTTGAACTCAAAGTTCAGTAGAGGAAGAAGCAGATGATTTTCCCATTTTAGTGACCCCGTGGTTAGCAGCAATAAAGCAACAGGAACAAATCTGGCTTGAAACATGTCCAAACCCACATCTCCCAGTGTGCACAAAAGGCAAAAAAGTAAGATGTGCAGCGGATATTAACATGAGCAATCTTGGAAATCTAAATATTAAACATATGTCAAAGATTATCAAATGCACATCCACATGTCTTATAGAGATGTCTTGCATCCGAGAAGCTCCGGCCCATTTCAGTGTGCATGGGCTAGTTCTCTAGCCCAGAAGGTTTCATCAAAGCTTGGCATACCCAGTGATGACAGCCCAGTTTTTCAGATGGGTGCTTGTGAAGTAATAACTTCTCAGCTCCCACACCTTTCTGGAAGACAGTCTTATTAATCTCTACTCCCACCTGGAGATAATGTTATTTAAATCCAAGTTGATTAAGTCATTTACCCGATAAGCTGCACAGTTCAGAAAATTTCCTGTGGTCTTTGATTTGTGTTCTGATGCTGAAGACACTAGAACCCATATTCAACTCTGTTTACAGGGGTCTTATTATAGCAATCCAAAAAAGAATGTTCCAGATGAAACATTGAGAAGTAGTATTGTCTTATCTCCTGGGCGCTATATCAAGGCTGTGACTTAATTCCTTCTGTCCATTAGTCAAATGTATTTACTGGAATCAGCTCATGATACTTGGTGTCTTCTTCCCTCTAAACTTTGTAGGGTAATTGAAGTTATATTTTGGAAATACTTAAGGGTGCAATATTATAATAGCCGGCTTAATTTTTTTTCTGTGTGTACATTGACCGTTGGATAAAATATTTTATAAAATCTCTTAGTGCAGCATGACCTTATTTTTTCTTAGCGTCAGTTTTGTCATCTACAAATTGCGAAAGAAAAACTGATTCCCAATGTTTCACAATGAGATCATGTTTATGAGAAGACTTTGTACACTCTAGAGCTTTATACAAATGTAGAATATTATTATTACCATAAGGCACATCTACCAGAAAGAGGCCCCCTGAGTGATAACTGGTGCACTGAAATCCAATTTCATTTCCACATCTATTCATCCTTGGCAAATGTCATGGCTTTGTATAGTTTGCAGAGTCTTCATTATTAGCTAAGTGTGTTGCTCCATGAATGCCACTTAGTAGGCAGACGGAGTGAGGCAGAGACTAAATTCTTACCTTTGTGCTACTTCCCTCTCAGGGAGTCTGGCACCTAGTAAATGCTTAACAGATGTGTTTTGAATTGAACTGAATTGTGCAGAAGGTAGGACTTGGAGTGAATGCGACAAGTGAATACAGGGTGAACTGCCAGTTTGGTTGAACCTGTCCTGGCAGGTTGTATGGCAGGTAGTACATCTGGGGCACTGCTTGAGAACCGGAGAGGAACCAGCCATTCTCCATGGAGGAGCAGCATGCCCAGAGCAATTGTGATGGGGAGGTTGCCCTCTGTCTCCCGCCACACACACACTTCTGATACCTTCTCTCACCTTCTCTTCCGTCTTGAACAACCTGGAGAAGGAGAAGCTGCTCAGTCTTTTCTTATCTGTTGCTTATAGGCCTTTTTGCATTCCATGAGGCAGAGGAAGCTTAGATGCTGTGGGAAATAGCATGGAGTCTCCAGCTCTGTTCTTTAGGGAATTTGCAGGGGCTGGAAAAGGCAATCTGCAGACATTGTCACTTGGTGGGAGTTTTGGGGGAGCGGGATGGGGAGGGATGGAACTTTAGGGAAAGATGTCAAATATGTCAGCACACACTTTTGGGTGGAATATTTGCTTACTGAATTCATCCTTAAAGCTAAGTGTCTGTTTTGGTCAGTAAAGTAAAACATCACTTATAATAAGAACCCAATTAATTTTTCTCCTTTGACCTAGCGTGTTCTCCTAGACCACATTATAAGAAATAAAGGAAAATGTATTCTCAAATACTTTTGTCAATGTGTTCCAAAATACTATGACTTGATTCTCCCCAAACACATTTGATACACACCCTACCACCACCTTTGGAATAGAAACTCTTCTTATCAGCTGAAGAATCTCAAAACTGCACACACTAATCCTTTTCAAGAAGAAAGGGTTAAATGAAAGGTGTGGCTTACTTGCTATTGTCTGAGTTATGGAGGGTGTAGTTACACTCAGCCTGCTCTCCTCTCTTCCTGCCTACTTATCTTCCTTCCATCTTTATCTTTATCTTTAACCTATATCTCATAAGCTGAGTGTGCAAGACTATCACACCCTCAGAGCATCATCTACCCGGCTAAAGAGGCAAACAGATCTGGGCTTCCAGCCGCTGCTGCCTAAGCCATCTCCCTCTGGACAACGTGGACTGTTCTCTGAAAGAAAAGCCTAAATGCAAAAATCACATTTTCCTTGCTCGGTAATAATTTCCTTTTCATTCGTTTCCCAGCCATTTTCTCAGAAATACATAGAGAGCTTTGCTTTTGGTTTGAAACTGCAAGGGAGTGAAGAAGGAGAGGACTGGAAGAAGATCTAGATTTGGGGTAATTGAGATGAAACATTATTCTTTAGTTGAGTTGGGTGAGACTATCAAACACTAATGAAAGCTGCTGAATGTAATGACACATCAGGACTCAAACACTTGTTTACTTTCTCACTTCTATTTTAAGAGTGAAATATTAGATGGAAAAAAAAAGAATGTGTCTAAAATGAAACTTTAGTGACTTACATGTTCACATTTTCAGAGAATGTAGTAAGTTTAAGTGAAAATATTTAGAAAATGTTGACTTAAATATATCACACTCAACTCCTAAGTGATCAAAGGCTTAAAGTCTGTTTATACTGAGTAACTTTAAAAAAAAAAAAACGATTCACTTGTCATTTGCATACATGTGTACATATATTTACTGGAATCAGCCGAACTAGTAAACTGTAGCCAACTGAAAAGTCAACATGCTCATTGCTATTTAGTTTATTAAAAAATGTGTTTAATTCTTTAGAGACACCATATAAAGAATATCATGGTCAGCTAGAGGCATACATATTTTTGCTTGGGGCTTGATTACAAGTAATCCAAGTATTTCAGAACTGTTATTTAGAACCAATGAACAGCTATAGTTGGATTAGATCTTCAGAATCTTAGACGTTGGGATGACTATATTACAGAATATATAGTCTAGTATTTTTCAGACTTTTCTGATAATAGGGATTCCTGATCTTTATTCCAGACCTGTTGACTTTGAATCTTCAGGAGTAGGGCCTCAGAAACTGTGTTTAAACAATGTGGTATTTTTATCATCAGGAAAGTTTGAAACAGATCTAGTCCACTGGTTCTCAGCCCTGGCTGTGTATCAGAATTGCCTGGAGAGGTTGTTGAAAACACAAAATGTTGGGTAGTGGGCATCAGGCTCTTACAGAATTGAATTCTATATTATGCATCTTTATTCTTAACAAGCTTCACAGGCACTGCCAAAGCAGGTTTGGGAATCAGTGGTCTAGTATGACCTCCTACGTGTGTCATAAATCTCTTCCAAAACATTCTACTTAAACATTCTGGCTCAAAAGCCAGCCTTTTCCTTATTGTAGGGCTCATAATGTTAGATGTTACTTTCATTCATTGGACCACATTATGACTTCCTGTGACCTCTGACCACCATTCTCAGTTTGTCCTCCAGAACAACAGAATAATTATTTCCAATGTGCTCATAAAAAATGTTCAGTAAACGTCAAGTCTGCTACCTCAGACTCACATAACTCTCTTCCAAGTATCACAGACCCCATCCTTAACCTATTCCTTCATAGTGGTGACTCCATAAATTGTCTCTTTTTCATACAAAACATTTACACTTTTAAGAGCACTCTTTGTGGTTTTTTATTCTCAGAATCCTCATTCCCTGAATCCAGACATGCTGCAGCATCTTTGTTAAAATTGATGTATTCCAAAAATATTATTGAGCATCCACTATACGTGTGGGGCCAGAGCCAGGAGTGCGGTTTCCACCCTCTCGGCCTCATGTCGAAAGGTGCTGGCTTGCGTAGTAGATGGTCATCAGCTGTGGCTAGTTGGCCGTCAGCTGTAACCAGTGAGCCTTTGGCCACTAATATAACTGCTGTGGCTGCGCTAGCAGAAAAATGGGGGCTAGCAAGAAGATGGTGGCTGAGCTGGCAAACACGGATGGCAGTTAGGAGGGCGGGTTGCGGACAGTGTGGATTCAGCCTCCAGTGAGACTACAGTGCCACCAGCGAGAATATAGTAGTATGACTCCCTTGTCTATGGCTGCATGGGTGTTTCTTTTTGGCCTCACCATGTCCTTCGTTCTTAAGTGGGGAGCGGCACCAGAGACTCCGCATGCCCCCCTCCACGTGACAATATGTCACACCCTTCTTTAGATACAAGGATTCCCACAATGACCAGAAGTAACCCTGGGTGACAGATGGACTCTAAGTGAACCCAGTGGGGATATAGTTTTGACCCCATTGTTTCAGTAAGGCAGCCCATGACTATACTGGCTATTTTGAAAGCCATGTCACACTGTTAGTTTACTCTAAGTTAGAATTTAACCAAGACCTCAAGACTTCATATAAGTTACTGTTATTATTATTATTACCACCCTTACTATTACAAGCATTATAAAAGATAACTTTTGGGTAGTGATGTATGGTTTACAAAGTTTTTCTACATCATCAATTCTTATAGCAGCTCTATAAACTTGAATTATTATTTCTAATTTATAGGTGGAAAAACTGAGGCTCAAAGAAGTTTAGGGTATTTCTTGAAATTGCATATATAACATTCGGTCAAGCTAAGACTTGAATATAGGCCTTTTGCTCTTAATCTGAAGCATTTTTGTTTGCCTCATAATGCCGTAATAAGTGAGGTCTTCCCTGACTGTATTTTAGCAAGTGGGACAAAGTAGGGCAGTACATTACTTTTTCTTATTGAGTTATATGTGATTACTTTGACCCTTTATTCCAGCCTCTTGAGCTCTTTATAAATCATTGGTTGATCTATATTAGCTGTCTTTGTCTTCAATTAATATCATCTACAAATTGATTGAGCAAGGCTCTAAGTCCTTATTCGAGTTATTACAAACTTTGAACAGGACACAAAGAGAGAACACATTGGCATATTTTTGGGAAACGTTCTCTGGGTTAGCATTAAAGCGGTAATGAACACATTGGTGACCATTCTTTAACCAGCTAGAATTTCATGTACCTGTGCCATCATTCTGCTCGCATGTCCCAATCTTGACGTTCAAAGAGGTCATGAAAGCCTTAGTTAAATGTGTTGCTTAAGTCCTGATACATTATATGTATGGAATTCCTCTGATCCATCAAAGAATAAACGGTCACCTTTTAGCCGAGTGGACCATTTTAACTGTTCCAAAAATCAAGTTACCTTATTATTTGAAGAAAATTCTCAAGGTGTTCTTTTAAATCTTGGAAGGACCCTGTAAGACTCTCATCCTTCAAGATCCAGCTTGGAGGTCATCTTCTTTGGGAAGCCTTTGCCGATCCCCCAGGCAGAGTTAGCAACAACCATTGCTCTGTCCCAGCATTCTGGTCATTTTGCTGGTATAAAACTTACCACGTTACCTTGTAGTTATTTGTTTTTCTTTTTCTCCTCAATATTTAAACTTCTTGAGGGCAAGGACTACATTTTATTCACCTTCAAATCCTTCCACAGTATCTAGTATAGATACTAGTATCTAGCATATTGGTATGTATAAGAAACTCACAATATATACTTCCTGAATGAATGTGTGATTGATAACACATATGAGTGTGATATAAAGTTTTCTTGTAAAGTTTTTATTAGGTAAACAACACAAGAATCTCCTTTCAATTTATTTTGGACTTTGCACTTCTTATTGAAAATATCCAGAAACAATGGACAAAGCTTGACCAGGAAAATCCAACATTCATTTATTCCCTGAAATGGAATAATTAATCCTTTGGCCCCCTAGAGTAGTTGTAGTTTTAAAATTAATCTTAACTCTGTTTGTAGCCTATAAAACAAAACTAATTGAAGAATTCAAAGCTTTAGAGCATTTTTAGGTGGCTTGATGGGAAAGCATTGAAATAAATACGAACATTTAGATAAAACAACCATTTTAATAGTATTAAGTCTGCCAATTAATGATAATAGAAGAGCAGTCCAATTAGCTAAATCACTAATAGTTTTATCAAGCAGAGGTTGGTAATTTAAAGCAAACAAGATCTTTCTAATTTTATCCACTTGCACACCAAGATATTTAAAGGATAACAGGGGATCCAATAAAGAGTATTGCTCAAGAAGAGTTATATTTAAATCTCCTAAAGGCTATAGCATAGAGTTACCCCACTTAGCCAGAAAACCCAAGCAGTCAGTAAATTCTCTCAAGCCTCCATAATTTGGGGTAAAAATAAATGAGATGCAACAAAGGTGCTCCTTACAATCATTAGCATTATTATTGTGGTATATTTGGAAGATGGAGAGTGCCCTGATACAGTCAGAGCTGTAAATTTAACTCCTCAAATTCAGCAATTGTGATTGGTGTATAATCATGCTCTGCTTCACACACAGCATTTCTAAGGGGGTTCCATGGAGGTCAACACTCCTTTTCAGGACAGAAGGTCAGGGGCAAGTTCATTGGCTCAATGCCACACCAAGGTTAGGACTTGCCCTGTCAAACCTCCATGGAGAATGCAGGCACCTAATTGGATAATTTAGGAAAATCCTCTTAGAACCAGAATGATGTTAACATTTCTTACAATCCCTATTTTATTTTTCTCAAGAGAACAGACTTTTGAAAACATCTGCGTTGTGTGGATCTGTGAACTTCATCCACAGAGATCTGGTCAGTTAAGGACAAATGGCAAATGATACACTGAAAAGGGCCTTTGTCATCTATCTTCTGCTTGAGCACAAGAGCAGCTCTTTAAATTTCACAATTAATGATGCTGTTTATCCCACATTAGGGTACTGCCAACCAAGCACCATGCTCAGATGAACAAGCTTTAAAGGGAAAAGAACAAAATGGAGAGCATTTCCACAGCGTTATCTCTGTCAGTGTCAGCAGGAAGAAAGTATTCTCTGGCTATTATAACAACTACAGTTTATTGAGCCACTTACTATGAACCAAGCACTGTGTAAATGTCTTTATATTCATTATTTCATCAAGCTTCTCACCAATAAAGTGGGTATTATCCCTGTTGTATAGATGAGCTTACTGAGGCTTACAGGTTAAAGTCGCTTGCCCACAATAATGAGGCTCAGAGACAGGATTCAGAGTTAGGGATCTCTAACTGCAAAGGCCTTGCTGTTTACCTGGATTGTGTACTGCCATTCTGGTCCCAGAGGCTGGCATGTTGTCAGTGTTCAATGTGTATTGCAGGAGGATGATGGTCTCTGTGTGTTCCAGTGGTACAGAAAACAAATACCCTGTGGACAGCCCTATGGGGTAAATACGGAATGAACTGGACTCAGCTGGGCATTTGCATAAAAGTGCCTCACCAGAGTTCCCAGCTGCTCTGGCAGAGTGCCCAGGCACTGCCCCAGAGCCCAAACAGAATGCTCTTTGAGATGCCTCTGGTTTTCATTTTCCAAGCTTTGTCATACACAACAAGTGGGCCTGGGGCTGACCTCCCAAACTGCCTCACTTCTTGTGAGATGTGGCAGGTTGTGGAAATAAAAGGAATTGGTGATACCGATATCTTCATATCAAGAGGTAACTTTTCTCTAAACTGTTCAAAGACTTGTCAAAGCCATCTGTAGAAATGATTCTCAATAAGGAGTATTAAAGAGAAGGTTGTCAGTGATATAAGCCACATGGAACTTGCATTTACCAAGATATAAGAGCAGAGGTTAATTGAAAGATTTAAATATGGTTCAGTTTTAGGGCTTAGGGCAGCATGGGCTGAGAACACTTAACCCAGACTCCTAAGCATGTAAACCTGCCTGAGCAAGGCCTGATCAATATTAGAAAGCAGGCTTAATTTCTCTCCCTTTACATTGCCTACTGTTTGGTTTAGGTCATTTTAAATATGTTTCTCTCTTAGGGAGAAAACTGTAGAGACAGCTATATCTGACTCTACGTTCAGATATTGGCTCTGTTACTAGGTAGCAGTGAGAGCATGGACTGATCATTTCACCACCCTGAAGAACAGATCTCGTGGAAAAAAGGATCTTGTAGATTACAGAAACTCAAGAGCAGGTTTATGCTTTCTAATTCTACTATTTCACTACTTGCAGAACAGTAAAAGTGATAAATGGAATTGGTTCTCAGCAGAACTGGTACTTTAGTTTGAGAAAGAATGAGAAAAAAAGAAGCCAAAAAATACTAGGACAATCCGTTTGGCCTTTGGTCACAGAGATTTCACAGCAAATTCTACTTGACATCAGCTGATTATGTGGACAAAACAGTGGCCCAGGAGTCAGGAACCTTTGTTTTTTAACCCCCACTTTAGACACCTCGAGGCCTGCTGCCCCCTGATGGCTGCTTTAAAAAATAGCTATTGATAAAGCCTCTGGCCGTAAGGGAGTTGGGTGAGGTAGGATCTCAGTGAGTCAGCAGAGTGGAGCAGTGGAACTCGCCAGGCCAATCAGATTCAGATTTGGCCATGGTGGGTGTGGGCTCAACACAGGAAAGATGGCTCCCGCCTTCCAGCTGAACGGGAGAAAGTCCCCACACAGGGAAAATGGCAACTGCTCCTCCAGTCCTTGCTGTAAAGCCACACAACTCAGCCTCTTCCCATTTGTTTCTTATGCTCTCCAAATCACTGTCCCACCGCCAGAGCCCAGGGTAAGTGCCTGCAAGCAAGTGGGTGTGCAAGGACCCTCTAAGAGGATGTCTGAGTTTTCTGCAGCTTCTGTCCCACTGGGGTGGTCAGAATCCCCACTGTTTTTCACAGCTAGATGCTGTGGGGGCTCCTCTTCCTTGCATTAGTACTTTGGGCTGGGTAGTCTGGTGTGGGCCTGGTGTCCTTGCTCTTCAGGGGAACCTCTGCAGCTGACATATTCCTCTTGTTTCTCAATCACCACACTCAGGTGTGGGGCCAGCCTGTTCTGCATCTGTTTCCCTCCTACCAGTCTTGATATGGCTTCTTCTTTGCATCCTTAGTTATAAAACTTCTGTTCAGCTCGACTTTAGATGGTTCTCCAGGGTGATTGTTCTATAATTTAGTTGTAATTTTAATTTGTTCATAGGAGCAGGCAAGCGCAGCATTTATCTACTCCACCATCTTGGATCTCTCCCCTATATTATAGCTTGTAAAGTCAATGTTTATGTTTACCCACATATTTAACACTTTTTTCAGTTCTTTAATCCTTCCTACATCTCTGTTTTTTTAGTCTGCTGTTTGTGAATTCTCTGTTTTTGTTCATCTGAACATTTCTGTATTTAACTTTCATGTTTGAAGGATATTTTGATGGGGATAAAATTCTGTGTTAGTTTTTATTTTCTATAATAGCATTGATGTATTTTAATTTTCCTTTGGTTTTTATTTGTCCTTTGAGAAATTTAACTATTGCTTCTTTGAAGGTATCTCTGTCTATTGTCTATAGCTGCTGTAAACATTTCTCCCCTTTTCTTTAGTTTTCTGTAGTTTCACAATGATACATTTTGACATATGTATTTTTAAAAATTATTATTCTGCTTGGGATTCTTAGGTTTTGTTAATCTGTCCTGGAAAATTCTGTCATTCAGCCATAACATTTTAAATATCGTTTTTGTCCCACTTCTCTCATGCTTTTATTTCTAAACCTACATTTAAATATATGTGAGGCCTTTTCAATGTATTCTCTTTCTCTTCTCCCCTTTTCTATATTTTCTATCATTTTATCTCTCTGTGCTATATTGTAGAAAGTTTATTCCGACCTATTTTCCTGTCCAATGATTCTCTGTTCAGCTATATCTAATCTGCCATTAACTCATTTAATTAATTCTTAATTTATTATATTTTTCCTTTTCAAAACTATGTCACTCCCCCCCGCCCCCCCCCCCCCCCCCACACACACACACACTTTCTTCCTGAAATTTCAGGCTTGGCTGTTTGTTTTGTTTTTGACTTGGTGGGTATAATTATTTTATAGTCTGTATCAGGTAATCCCAATTTTAAAGACTTTGTTGGCCCTATTCTACTGTCTTGCTGTTTTTACTGTTTCTCACTCATGTTATCGTTTCCTGCATGCTTTATTTCCTTTGATTATGTGCTGTGCAATGTATGTGATAAATTATTTTTAGGTATACTTAGTGCCATTAGAGTGGTGGGTGCTTTATTTGAGTCCTAAACTTTGGTGGATCCTGAACTTTGGCTGTTGTTCCCCCTGCCCTTAATGACCTCCAAAAGCAAGTGCAGTTTCATAGTTATTTCTTACGGATAGGCAAATGCCCTTAGGGAAAAACATATTTGAAAACAGGACTTCCATTTTCTCCTGGATTTTGACTGGGAAATTTTTTATTCTTTGGTTAACTCTGGTATTCTGGAAGGTGTGGATTTTTTAAAAAGATATTTTTCCTAATTTTATTTTACATTTTCACAGCAGAAGGGTTAATCTGAGATAACTAGTCTACTATAATATAAGTAAAATACTGTTTTTGTATTTTAGCCTTTAGCTCAGTTCCGGTTACTCAATATTTGCTGAATAATGACTATATCAATGGTCATGAGCATTGGAAATAAGTTGTATGAGCTACGGTTATTGTTTTCAAGAGATTTATCATTTATTAGGCAAGGAATAAAACACAAAAAAACTTTAAAGAATGACTTTTCTTTGGGTAATATACAGTAAACGCTAGGCTTCCATACTTTCTTAGTGGAAGTATACATTAATACACTTCTTTTCAACAGGGGATTGGTTAAATAAATTATGATGTATCATACAATGGAATACTATGCAGCCATTAAAAAGAATGGGAGAAAATTTATATGTATTGATATGGAATAATTTCTATAACATATCTAAGTAAAAACAAAGTACACGTGTGTGCACCTAGAAATTTACAGGGTATTTCTGAAAGGTTCTATATGGAACTTCTCTGAAGAGAAGAACTGAGGTTTGGAGTACAGGGATTGGAAGGAAACTTTTCTCTGGGTATTTCTGTGTATATTATATATTATATTATATTCATATTATACTTTCACTTTTACCATGTGTATGTTTTAAACCATTGCATTAAAAAACAAAACGTGCTAGGAAAGTAGTATGTTGTAGTTTGGTTTTGTTCTGACCGAGTCCTGTGACCTTTCTAACACTCAGTGCCTTCCTCTGTGAATTGAGGACACTGACCTAGATAATCTCTAAGGCCTCTTTCAACTTTAGTATTCCTCAATTCCATCTACTAACTTGGAGATACTTTTATTGGAAAAATACTTCAGTTGAGCAGTATTTTTGAAGTTAATTTGGCAAATGAAAGTATTAATATTAGATTATTGGTTGCTGAGAATGCTAACCTTCCTTTTGGTTCTCCTTCAAGTATTACACTGTGCTTTCCCTAAGGCAATAAACTAAAATAATTGATTTGTTTGGATTCACAGTTTGAAACTGTGATTTTTAATATAACCTCATGTTTGAAATATTTTAGGCCTGTTTTTCTTTAGGATTGGGAAGGCTTAAGTCTCTGATAGATTGACCAAATCTTATTACCCTCTATTTACTGTACTATGAAAGCTTATTTCGTAAGTGTTTCCACATTTTACGCTCACACAGATCTAAGTGGCCAAAACATTTAATTAAATGGACTATTCATACAATCTCATTTCCTGGCTGGTCATCTACATCAATGATAACAGCTGCATCTGCCCCACGGCTATGACTCTGAATCTTAAAAAAAAAGAGGATAATTGTTTAAGTCTAAACTATGCTCAGACTAATGATTTAAAATCATTTTTAATTATAAAAGTAATTCCAGTTTATTTTCAAATGTTCAAACAATAGAGAAGTATACAAAATAAGAACTGAGTTCTCCCCTGCTTCAATCCTACTCTTCAGAGATAAACACTGTTAGTATGGCATGTGTTTTCTTACATACACACACACACATACACACACACTCACAGAGTTTGTTGATACAATAATGGGATTATACTGAACATACTGTTTTACAATTTGTTTTTTGTACTCAGCAATATATTGTACTTGGGGTACATGTAGCCCTATATCAGTCTTTAAAGGGCTGTAACATATTCAGTCACACAGATGTACCATGATTTATTAAGATTTTTTTCTTAGTAATAGACATCTAGAGTTAGTTCCGATTTATATGCTGTGAGGAGCAGTGTTGCGTTGAATTTTGTCACGTGGCTAGAATTTTTGATTATTTTTCTAGAATTGGGGTTTTAGGTTACATGGTGCTTTCTATATGCCAGGCACCATTGTAAGTTTTTTATAAAATTAACTTTATTTAATTCCCATATTAGTAGAGATGCTATCTATGAGTACATTTTGCAGATGATAAACTTAGGCTCAAGAGGTTAAGCAACTTGTTTGAGATCTCACAGCTCTAAGTGGTATTGGAACTCAGGCTCTCTGACTCTAGTCAGTGCTTAACCTCTGCTCTCTGCTGCCTCATAGGACAGGTATATTATTTGGAAATTTGACAGACACTGCCAAGTTGTCCTCCAAAAGGACTGTATCCATTTATACTCATACCCACTGAATTTGACAGTTGACCAGTGTCCACATTTACTTACCAACTACTGTGTTCTTCCTTTAAAACTTTTTTGTCAATTTGTGGTTGGAAAAACAGTATTATATTATTGCTTTAATTTACAATTGATATATTATTAACATTTGTAATACTTAACTGTTATTAGACCTTTAGTACAATAAAATATATAAAAGAATTCTTCATCATTTCCAGATTATCATCCAAGAACAGTGAAGCCCACACACAGTTTCTTCAGGAAATGCTGACAACATGGTGTACACATGGCCTCCATGTTTGTCGTGGTTCCAAAGTTTGCTTTTGAGGTTAACTTCTTTTTTCTTTTGAATAAACTTCTCACAGAAGACCTGGGTGAGCAGAAGCCTTTTTAAAATCATAGCCCAACTATTTTGTTGAGCAATCCGGGAACTCATTTATAATGTGATCCTCACATTCATGTAACGTATTTTGTGAGAGGGTATGCCCAGAGCAGTTAAAAAAAAGGAATACAGCATTGTAGCAGCGAGGGATTTAGCAGGAAGATCTGACCTAACAAGTAGAAACTCTTTTAAAGGTTCAATCAAGTTTATTCCCATCACATTCTTTTGGAATGCCCAACAGGCACATGCTTTGTCAATGAAAATTATTTCCAATCTCATTGATCTTTTGTTTGGCAAGAACCATTTCTTTGAACAATTTCGTACTAATTATCTATGATTTTTCATTTCTGACAGTGTTATCACCAGCTGCATATTTATAAAAGAGCCGAACTTCAGCCTGTATTTAATTTGTTTGTTTCTTGAGACTGTAATTTGAGAAAAAAATACCAATCTATGTGTAACCAGATTTCAGATCTTGAACATCAGATTCACACAGAGGAATGTGAACCCAACGTAATTCTTCTATCATCCCTATTTTGTGAGACCACATTATTATGTACCTACCTTACCAGTCGTGTTATTTAGTTTTGTCCCTCTTTTTGTGGCTTGTAATTTTCTGTTTTGGGGGACATGGTTTGCCTTGTGGCAATCCACATATAAATAACAACACGTATCCTGTTAATGGGGTCCTGCCTCCCAGACAAATGACTCACTATGGCTCTAAGATTGTATCTTCCCACAGGTGCTCGCTCACACTGCTTTCCTCAAACCACCTTCTATCTACCTGGGTACATTAAAAATACACCCAGGACTAGAGAAAGGTGTTTGGCACATATTATTTTTATCTCTTGGGGCAATGTGGGACAGTGCTGTCTCCTGGCTGTGAGCAGCCTATGGGTCCCCAGAGAGCATTTCAATGGGCTTCCGCTTACAGGTTGTTTATACACAGCCAGGGATTTCCTTTACCAAGAGTTGCCAATCCAATGGAATTAACCCCACCTGTCAAGCAGCTCCATTCTCTTCTCAACCAGGTAGCAAGCACAGGATCTGGGATAATGGTGGGAGAAATGGCCATAGTGGATTATGCTTCTGAAAGCGCACAGACATATCAGCATTACCTGGCAACTTGTTGAAAATGCAAATCCTTTGCCCCACCCTGCATCTCCTGGTGACTTGGGTGCAGTCCAAAAGCTTTGAGAATCACTATCCCAGCTTAATATGTCAGATTCTTTCACCTTATCTTTTTTTATCCCTATATATTTATGTCCCTCTTTACCCCTGTAACAGTTCTCAGTCTTAGATTCACTTTCTAAATGCCTTTGAGCTGTACTGTGGACAGGGGCTCACCCTGATGGGTGGCGTTCTGGCAAATGATTAACAGGCTTGGGAGGAGGGCTACTTGATGTGTAGCCTCTTGCAATTTCTGTGGTGTAAATTGCCCACTATGGCTGATGTTAAGCTACTCGTGATATTACTGAACATGGAGTTAAGAAGAGATGTGCCTAATTGCTCTCGAGAGTGGGTTTAAGCTGGTTTCAACCCCCTATGGGGAGGTGCCAATAATCCTCTAAGTATTGGTTCAAATTTAACTCCAAGGGGATTTAGATTCGGTTTATACATGAAATTGGAATCATTATTTGTGGGCCATTTGTTGAATCATTGAATACTTTTGATCCTTAAGGTACCTGAAATATTCAGCTGGTATCTTTTCAGATCACTGGAAATATTCAAAATCAGCTACAAATGGCATTTGAGGGATACCACACACAGTAGTTTAAAACCCACACCTATATTTGGTATCTTTCCTCTGCATACCCTGTCAAAAGTTGCTTTTGAATTAGTAATTATTAGTGCCAAAATGAATTAGTGACTATTAGTTTACTATGGCTGCCGTAACCAAATACCACAGAGTGGATGGCTTAACCAACAGACATTTATTATCTCACAGTTCTGAGGCTAGAAGTCCAAGAACATGGTGTTGGCAGGTTTGGTGTTTTCTGAGGCCTCTGTCTCTGGCTTGACAGATGGCCACCTTCTTGCTGTGTCTTCGTGTGGTTGTCCCTCTTTCTGTTGTCTCTCAGTGTGTCCAAATGTCCTCTTCTCAAAAGGACACCAGTCACACTGGATGGAGGACCTATCCTAACAGCTTCATTGAACTTAATTACCTCTCCCAATACAGTTGCATTTTGAGTACTAGGGGTTAGGACTTCAAGAATGAATTTTGGGGGGATACATTTCACTCCATATTAGTAACTTATCAGCTTCAATATCTTAAGGTTCTGATAGCACAATAAGAAAACCCAAAGCATCAGTCGTAGATTTGGAATATATCAGTCATGTGCCTCTTTATTTGCCTCGATATGAGAACTTGTCTTGGTTATGAAACGGATGCAATGTCATCTAAGAAACGACAAACTAGTTGTATACATTGCAAAAATGTTCCTCCCACCCTTCCCCTTGTCTTGTACTGCTTATCATTGGCACATGAGGTTTTGTCCCTCATTCGAGTTAGAAGAATAGGAGAGATGGATATGTAATTTGTATGCATATACAGAAAAATAAGATATTGAAACTTTATTATTATTTATATATCTCCCTGTAAAAATAAGGTGTGGGAATTTTATCCCAGCCATACTTTGACTTGCAGGAAAGCACCATTGAGGAGGTTCAACTCTCTCAGCTTCTCACATTTATGAGGTTATTTTTTTATTTCATGACTATCAGAACATTAGTAAAGAAGTTCAAAGTGTGGAAAGTCTAAAAAGCCTTTGGAGTGTCTCTGTTGGGAAAAGATAGGCTATCATGCACTGAAACTTTCTTGGTTGAGAAATGGCTCCACTTTAGTCAGAACTGTGGTCAACTATGAAGAGAATGACGTGTCACCTGAAGTCCACCTTCTGTTTTTGTTTTTTTTTTCTTATTGACATCCTGCCATCTTAAATCGTTTGGTGACATGAGTGAATCATAACACAATGTTTTAATTTTACACTATAGGTTTTGTTAGGTATAATTTTTTAGTTACATTTTGGGAACACAATCAGACTTTTTAAAATTATTTATTTTGCTGTTTTCTAAGTTGAGGTTCTCTCTTGATCAGTAAACTTTCCTTTAGAAATCCTCAAAATAATCTCAACATGCCTTGAGGGCATATGTTCTTGTAACATAATAGCATGACTAGGTGGTTCTTGGCAATCAGCCTGGCACGGTGAGACATGCTGTTATTACACAATTACACATATCCTGGTGTATGTCTTATTACGTAATTGTTCTTTTCCTTCAAAGATGCTGCTGAAAGCAATTACGTAAGTCCTGTTCGTTTCAATGGGGACTCTAAAGGGTGGAAGTAAAGCAGAGCCAACTGCATAGGCACTGAGGGCAACTGTACCTTAGATGGAATGTCACGTTTCTTGATAGGATATTGGGCCACACTCAGGAGATTTAACTCAGGAGATTATTTTGGGCTTTTTAATCATCCCTCCTAGCCAGCCATCAACAATAACAGCACCTGTAATTTGTGTATGTCCATTTGTTTTTAAAGTTTTTCATGAAGTAAAATTGAGTAATACAGTGGTGGCATTGTCTGTCTTATGACTCCAAAATCCTATTCTGTGTGTCTAGGAGTAGGGCACATCTTAAATGAATAAAATAAAGGTCACTGACTCCATAAAGATGCATAAGGGAGAGGGCAAAGAGAACTGCTTCTATTAACTAAGGCAGCAGAGATAGCAGGGAGAACTGGGGTCTGGTATGTAGTTCTGTGGAGGGAGAATCCTGGAAACTCTGCCGAGTAGTGGAGTTTGTCCAGTTGAGGACATGTTTATGGGGCTCCTCCTGAAATATATCACAGAGCCATATAATAGCCATCAATACTCAGTTTTTGAATGAATGACTTATTAATGAGAGGGCAACCTGCTTCTTCTTTCCTCTTATTCTAACATCTCCTCAAATCTCAAGGGAACTTTTAACATCACTTGGTAGATTCAAGTCAGGTCAAATTGACAAGAATTTGGGTTGGAAAGAGCAGGCTGTCTTCCTGTGTGATAAGGAGTCTCTAGATACCAGTGCTTTCTCTTGCAAATGCAGCTGAAAGCACCACCAGTGTGCCACTTCTGGAGGGTATCCTGAGTCATTTAAAAGAGAAAGCAAACGATGGAACCCACTGTTCACTTTCTGGGCCTTGTAGTTTGGTTGTGAACTCTTGGTAGCAGGGAGATGGTAGACCTTATGATCCTTGAGTACAAGGACTGTGTCAGAAAATATCTCATTGCCAGGGTCAAACCCAGGACCTGCTATATAGGAGATGCTTCAAATATGTTGGTCATGTCTGTTATGGTTAATGTTATGTGATAACTTGGTTAGGCTCTGGTACCCAGATATTTGGTCAGACACATCTGGATGTTACTGGGAAGGTAGTTTTAAAATGAGATTAACATTATGTCAGTCTACTGAGTAAAGCAGATTCCCTTCTGTGATGGTTACTTTTATGTGCCATACTGTGGGTGGGCCTCATATAATCAGTTGAAGGCCTTAAGTTAAAGACTGACCTCCCTTGGAGGAAGAGGGCATTCTACCAGCAGACTGTCTTCAAACTTAAACTGCAATATCAACCCTTCCTTGAGTCTTCAGCCTGCTGGCCATCCCTACAGAGCTTGGACTTACCTGCTTCCACAATTGTGTGAGTCAGTTGCTTATGAATGCACAAATGCCTCCAGCATCTTTGCTTTACTCTGGTGCTTATTCCTCCCTCCCCCAAAATTCAGTGAAGTCGGGGGAGACTACTTTGCCAAGTTAAAACTTTCAGTCTTTGCCCTAAAATCCCAAACAGTCTTCCTTTTAAATAGGGAATCAAAGTCCTGATACTGATCAGAATGCCAAGACAGGGGAAAGATAATTTGGGGTGGTGGGAGACGGGAAGAATTCAACACTTTTCTCTAAATCCTTGATTTTACATTTACTGCTAATGTCCCATATAAAAATCATTGGCTTGATTTTAGTGCCTTTGTTGAGTTCAAAGCCCCATCGCCACCACCAGCACCACCACCAGCAGCAGCAGCTCACCCTACTATTGTCGGGAAAGGCTGAAGACCACTTTTCAGCTTGATGTGATTTCTAACAGCTGAGATATTAAAACACTGAAAAACGGGGTTTATAATGGAAATGCTGACAGACTATTAACTATAGCAGCACTGCTCTAATAAATGGAATGGCCTGTCATAATCTCTAGTTCATAAATATGCAAATATAAGACGGGGGATTTGCTCTAAAGGATGTCTCTATAATTTTAACTGACCTTTACTGATACCAAATGAGCCTGTTGCTTCTGTTTTTGTCCATTGGATATAAAGTACAGGAAATCCAGCTGCCTGCCCTCGGCCTATAGTATATAAAGTTTAAACTGCCAGCTACTAAACTCTGGGCTCAGATTCCATTTCTCTTCACATTCACACTCTTTATTGACATTTTCATTTTTTTATTCCCAGGGGGTGGAAGCTGAGTGTGGGGGGGGAAATCAAACATTGTTCATCCCCCTTTCCCCCCACGTTATTTCCACATGTCACAGTGCCTGCCCAGCCAAAATTCATGGATTGCCTCAAGGACAAACAGGCCATCTACACTGAATTATAAATTTGAGTTTTATCCAGTTTTCTGCTTTTGGACCAAATGGGCAGAAAATCCAGTGACTTCATATTTAATAACCTAGATGTCATTTGTCCTGTGTCTTTCAGCACAGAGTAAAGAGTTGGATGGCTAACAGTTTTGCAGATTTTTTTCCCCCTAATTATTTTAAGCTATTCAGGCTGGTATCCGAACTATTGATGCAGAGCCAAATTGCCAGCAGGGGAGAGATCTGTCCAATCCAGGAGCTAAATGAGTCACTGAGAGTCAATCTGTTTTTCCCTTGCTGCTGGGGTTTCCTCCGGCCTGCCTCTCCGCTGCAGTCACAGAGAGCTGCAGGCTTGGCCCTCGCTGGCTTCTGTCACCTCCCATTTCCCGCCTCAGCCCTGCTTGCCGCTGCTGTGGATGAGTTCTGAGCAACTGACCGAGGAGGTCCAGGACCTCAATCACCCTGTAGTTGAGGCCTCGCTTTGACAGAAAATGAAGACATTTAGGCCTTGTTGTGTTTGTTTCCCCAGTAATACATCAGATACCCAGAAAGTAAAGGAAGACCTAAACTAACTATGTTATTGGGGTGCCATGCCAGTTCACTACTGCCCACTGCCCAATTCCCTCAGAGTACTGTTTTACTTTTCCTAAGTGTCCAAATGGAGTCCTTGGAAACAAAATGCTTCGTTTGGTCATAGGAAAATAAAAATATAAAAGTGGAATGGAAGGGATGTGTGGATATGCTGAGGGTGATGGCAGGGAGAAAAGCTACCAGCTAAACCAGAGGCTGTGGGAGTGGTCACTCTTTAAGCAGTAGGGAGAAAACTCACAGTGCATGAATAACATATAAAAATAATAATTTTTTTCAATTGAAACATTTTATTTCTAATAATATTTACTAAAAAGCAAGATCCTCAAGTTCTTCCTGGTAGGGTCAGTATTCAACTACACAAAAAAAATGAAGCTGACTTAAGGACTGTGTATTAAGATTAAGATAATGTATTTCATAATAAATAATTAAATTAGCTGACAAATAGTTTTCTCTTGAACTATGCCATTAGGAGAATTCTGTGCAGTGTGCATTGAGGACGGTGGGCAATCTAAACTGGTATGAGCTTTTCCTCTTGAAACTAAAACCCCACCCAGAAGCAGTATTCTCTACAAATGTATAGCGGAGTTAACATGCATGGAGTTCAGAAAAACAATCACAGAAAATTGTATTGTAGTAAGCTGAACTGCCCTAGTACTCAGAAATGAGAGAACTCAGGAGTCCTTGAGAAATAAGGGAAGAGACGGGGGACAGGGAAGAAAGATTGACTAATTGATTTACTGTAATTTTCAGATAGAAATTTGGGGGAAAACAACTCCAAATGGGCAGAGGTGATTCATTCACTTCACAGTGAAGTCTCAGAGAAGGGAAAGCTTTGTTTCCAATGGGGCAGTCGGTTCTATTTCTGTAGTGCCAACTAACCTCACCTTTTCACATATTCACGTTGAATTTCGGTCTTCCTTTTTTTATCCAGCAAGGTGACAAGGGCAGTCAGAGAAAAGAGACAGATTTCTGAAACTCGGCAAGATTTCTCACTGAAATCAGGTGTATATTAGTGAGTGGCTTTTCTTTTTCTCCTGCAGTCTCTCCTGTAATGGGGTCACCTGCATCATTTCCGTTTTTATAGTGGATTTCTGAATTCTGGGAATCCAGGAAGTTCTGGGAAGTTCTCACACCATCTTAGTCAGAAGTAATTAGCTAAAAAATAAAGGCCCCTCTTTCCCTTCGCATTTCAACTACAGATCACCTACTACCAAGCATGCAACACCAGTTTTCAGATCATTAGTACAAAGCATCTTCCGCAGGAGGCGATAAAGTGTTGCTTTATATAACCCAGATACAGTTACAGTGCTTTCAGAAAGCAGGAATCTCCCTGAAAAGAAATTTACATGAAAACAGTCCCATTGTTTGCGAACTTATGCAAATGATGCACAAAGGGGTTTGATAGTAATTTTTAAAAAAATAAATCTTTATCCCCGTCTCAAAGAGATCCTGAGAAACTTGGTTACCTATAAAGAATGCCATTGCACTTTTTAAAAAATATGTACAATGTAGAGTTGTTTTAAAAAAAAAAATTTTCCTTGAGCTCCAAACTTCTTCCTAAGTTTCAAAGCCTGCTATAATGAATGTCCTACAGAGAGACTAGTACTTTTCCATTTAACACTTGCGAGGATCACTCATTACTGGTTAAGAAAATTGAAGATAACAATTACAAAATCTGACATAGCTCCAAGTATTTTGAACAACGTAAAATGTTTCTCCTGTGGGGGTAGCTTTTAGGGACCACATGGGGATACATACCCCTCAGTACTCAATCAGCAGAAGACAAGCTCTAAGTATCTCAATTCGTGTTGATTGCCTCTCAATTCCCTGGTGCTAGAAATCTGGATGTGTCCATTACTGCATGTTCAAACAATGGATCGCCTGTGCCAAGAATCTGATTTCTGTAGAAAGAAGTTAAGGAGATGGGTGAGGAATAGGGTGTTGGATCAAATGTTGTGACATTTCCCTTTGATTCTACTTTCTTCAAATTCTTTTGCATTTACTACCTGGTGTCTGTCTGGCTTTGGTACTTTCAGTTTCTTTTCTTTTCCTCCTTAATTCACTGTGAAAGATAATCCAAGTATGGAGTTTCTTCTACCACAGAGGTTGGCATATCTGCCGGCACAAATGAGCTTGGTTTTCAACAGTGGTCTTTGAGCACCAGGAATTCCTTTAGTGATCACGCTAGACAATAGAGACTTTGGAAACAGACACTTTAGTCCCAGCTCTGCCATTTACTAGCTTTGACACTTTGGACAAGTCATTTTAACCTCTTGAAACATCAGTTTCCTCTTCTGTAAACAGGAATCATTATTATCATCCTATATCATCAGTTAAAAAAAAAACCTAAAAAATGAGCAAAGTGCCATTCATGTACTCCCAACAAATGTATGTGAGTGTATACACGTATTAGTTTTTATACAGGTACTGTTATATTATATATGATCCAAATTATAAAATACACATAAATGGAAATTAAATAATGAAATTACAAAATACATAGAAATAAATAATATTTTCTTCCCATCTCACACAACTCCTGGGGCATATGACCCCACTTTGGAGAAGCATAATAGATGTAACATGCTTAGCACTCTGCCTTGCATAAAACAGTACTCAGTACATGTTAGGTATTATTTATTTTTTTATGCCTAAGGAAATGTCCAGTTGCAATGGGGAGCACGAAGCCTCATATTGGCTTCTGTTTTGACATGAATTTGCTCTTATATAAGTAGCAGAGAATGGCCAAGTTGTAAGCCAGGCTCTTCCAAAACAGAGGACTCTCATTGTGTAATTCTGGTAAGCACTTTACATTCACAATTATGTTCAACAGCAGCTCATATTCCAAGAAAGAATGGTGGCTTCTCCCCTTCAGGCAGACCACAAAGATAGCAGAGTTGCATTCACTGGTGTAAGACTGGGGTGACATTGCCTCCTTGAGAAATGAAAGCCATATCTTAAAGAATCTGTGCACATGGGGAGCTAAATGAGGACAGATTTAAAATCGGAGGAAAGCAGGAAAGTCTCTGTCATTTTCTTAATTATTCTTTCACTGCAGTCAGTACTGCCCTTGGCATTGCTTATCATATGCAATAAGTAAGACACACTTATTTTGGATTTTACTGTCGTGGCATTGAGTATAGGTCTAGAAATTTTTATAAATATTCTTTGTATAGATTCTTCTAATTTCACAATCATTTATTTGTTATTCTTAATCATTGTTACATATACTAAGCATTCAGTACATGTCAGCACTGTGCTAGGCACACTTGCATGAATTTGTCTTTGGAGAAGCGAGCCACAGGAACTGATGGTAATAAATAGACTAAAAAGCTCAAACTCCCACGCAGAAAGTTGGGATTTGCTAGGGAACTTGATGGGAACCATGTGGTAACGGACTTCACACTTTTAAATTAGTGACCATGAATCTTTCTCCTTGGAAATTCTTGGAAATGTCAAACCTTGACAAAAAAAAAAAAAATCTTACAACAAAATATTGAAAAAAATTAAGGGCTTGAGAGAGAATAGGTATTTGCATTCATCTTGACAAAAGCACACAGCAAGTATTTTCATTCTGTTCTATTGTGGATCCACTGGGTATCCAGGCTTAGAGAATTCCTTTGTATTCAACATTTTCTGTTGGTTTTACTCTTCGTGAGACATAAAATCTTAATGTAGACAGTAGTGGCGGCGGTGGTGGTGATGGTGGTAGGTGTTAAACATTTCTGGTTCTCACCAGTATCTGGTTCTCCTCTTATTTTTGCACACAAAGAAGACCACAATTTGTGGAACTTAGAGGTACCTGTGACTAGTTCTAGCTGTGTGTTGTAAACTGAAGTAGGATGCACTCTGGATCAAGGCACAAAAGGGTGCTGATGAGATACTTCTTGTCTCCTCTTCCTTCTGCTGTGGAGACATGACTAGGTGGTGTAACCTCCTTCAACCTGGAACCACACGAGCAGAGAATCTCACTAACTTGTGATTAATATGTACTGGAGCAAAAATAATAACACTTTTTGTTGATAATCCACAGGGATTTCAAGAGTAACAACTTATGAAAACATCAAGGAAAAAACATCAAATATCTGGAATAAAAATAAACGTTTTGCTGGTGAAATTTGCATCATAGGATGTTGGAGAGTCAACACCACATAGTGATTCTTCATAGAATTCATCTACATAATTTGAACTGTGACAAAATTTCCCCTTTATTAAAGAATGTGGAAGAGTGTTCATTCAGGCTTTCAAAAGTGAGAGATAAAGGGTGACCTTTCAATAGGAGGCTTTTAGAAACCTGCAAAATGAAGCATTTGTACCATGAAAGTCTGTAGGAATGATGACCACTTAGGTTTCTGAGAAAGAAGTGCAGAACGTGAACCACAAATGGAAGGAAACAAAACCTGCCACGAGGAAGTCCCAAGGGAAAAATAACATTTTTGGGAAAAAGCTCTCATTAAGAGTATATTGAAAAGCTCCTATAGAGCTAATATGCCATTACACAAGGTGAAATAATCATCTTAAACTTAGACCTCATGGAACAAAACCCTTATGAGTAGAGACTATCATAAATATTCTAAGTTTGAAAACTAGTGACATTTCTGAGCTCCCTCAGGGGCTGGGAGCAATGGTAGCATGGTAGGAACCAAGGATGACTTGTTGATCTGTGAGGCTCTTTTAAATGTACTTTTAAAGCCGCTTTCTCCCTAATCTTAAACACTTGACCTTTCAGTCTGATACTCTTCAGTATTATTAGATTAGATGATTAGTTATTAAATATACTGTCTCCAGTAAATAGGTAATTGTATAATGCAATGGCCTTCAGCTTTTCTAGGCCATGTTCCCATGGCATTTAGAGTTAGAAAACTAAGTCCTTTTAGAGTGGGAATGTTTAACTCTTTCTGTGGGTAGAAGAATGTCCTGGGATTTCCCGGGATCTCATATTCAAGCTGTCTGAATGAAGGATAGTCAAAATGTAGAGGATCTTGTTTTTGAGAGCTATCGAACTCAAAGATCACAGAATTATTATTACATTTATGCCCACATAATAACAGTGAAAACTATGTAAACCAACATTTTCCTGTGACAAGTTGGGTGTGATGAACATAATGGATGTACTCACTAAGCTTCAGATGGGGTACTTGAGAAAAGTTTATAGTGCTCTTTTGCACCCAAAAGCACACAGGTGGTGAAATTTTAAATGTCTATTAGTTTTTTTCAAACTCTGCATGGCATGAAAGGGTGGGGATAGAGAGAGGAGGAAGAATAAGTATAGGGACAGGAGGGACAGGATCTAGCATGTTTTGGTCCCTTAATATGTGCCAAGCACCGCACCAGGCGTTTTTCATACACAGACTCATGTAATCATCCCCTAAATAGAAATAAAGTTTGTATTGTTAGTCCTCCTTTTGCAATTTAGGAACCTGAGGCTCAGAAAATTTAACCTAATCCTAGATCAAACAGATGGGGTAGTAGAATTGGAATTTGAACTTCAATCTGTTTGACTTCCAAGTCCTTGCTCCTTCCTGTATTTCACACTGTCTTCCTTTTATTACATGTCTACTATGTGTAGATGTGGTGTTACTCATGTTATGGAACAAGGAAGATGGTCAGGGAAATCTCGGTATCAATTATCCATCTGATGTCTTTTGGAGTGCCTGCTGTGTTCCCAGCAGCACACTGTGAAGCATATAAAAGAAGCGTTGAGACACAATTATGGGCCCTCAAATTAGAGGCTGAAATCTACTTGAGAAGGCAAAGCAAACACATATAAAACAATGCCTACATTGAGTCCTATGAATGGTAAGTATTAAAGTTCACCAACGTTGAGATAAGTATGGTCTGGAGATGAGTACTGGAACCTGAGAGAATATGATCTTGTAATGCAGCCAAGGTTTGGACATAAAGGGCACTTCAAGCAGAAAATATGGATGACATGAATGAAGGCATGCAGCTAGTGTTGCAGAAGGGAAACTGGCCTGGCTGGGGAGGAGGAGACGACAGCCGAGTGCCTTCCCTCTACATCGCTCTGGACCTCCAGAGCATCCTGTGCTCTGCTTTTATTGTTTGGACCACACTGGGGTGACTAACCACATTTAATGCGTGCATGATCACTTTCCCCTCTGAGCTCCTTGAGAATAAGGACTACGTTGTATTCATCTCTTTATTTCCAGCACTTAAAGAAGTGCTGGGTGCCCATTAGGTACTCAGTAAACACTGGTGAAATGGATAAATGGAAAGATGGATGCTGGATGGAAGGTTGAACAATAGGGGAAAATATCAGGGCTAGACTGACACAAAGGCAAGAAAAAAATTGAACCAGATATATAACAGTTAAAAAGGTCTTGAATGAGTATGTAAACAAGATAAACATAGTATTTATGAATGGGTTGGAAGGGTGAGAGACTAGGAAAACTGAGGTAATAAGAGCATGGAGCAGTAAAAGTGAGAATGGGGAAAATAAAGAACTGGAAATCAGAGAGCAGTGAGCAACGACATGCTCTGTTTCGAAGTCTGGTGGAAGGGAGCAAGGAGAGCAGGTGTCCATAGGAAGAAATGTGGAATGCCAGGAAAAGGGTCTTGTTTTAGAGACTAATGAGCTACTTTTAGACAAGTCGAAGATTTTAAAAATAAACTGAAATTCTTATGTTGAGTGTTAAGTGAAAAGAGGGACATTCAGTGTAATATTTAGGGAGATCTATGAAAAGAGGCTGGGAGCGTGAATGTGGCTGGCTGCATAGGTTCAAGCTTCTACCTGTGGGAAGGCAGAGTCCAGATATGTCTGGGGGTGAATGATTGCCTCATAAACTCCCAGAGATTGTGGTTCTGCCTGGAAGCCACAGGAACGATTTGAGGTATGAAATGATCCACTTGATTTAGTTCACCATGAGATCTCCTAAGGCCTAATATGTGATTTCAATCTCCGATTAATCAAATTAAATTAAGTTTTGAAGCCTCTTGACTGATGGTTCCTGATTCACACACAAACACATTCTGATGAGCTGCCAGTGCGTCAGTTTTCTACCCTGGTTGACTTGACCTTCTTTCCCTACGTCAGTGGGGCACGGGCAGGGAGGAAGGCACACACACACACACACACACACACACACCCCGCACACGATGTTCTTACATCACCAGAGGATTCTGTGCACTCAACATGCAGCCAAAACAATGGTTAGTGTTCTTATCATAGCACACGTTCTTACAGACAAGGAATACAAACCACATACCACTCAACTCTCCCAACGTAATGAGCCAAGCCCAAACCATGACTCAGAACTCTAGACATTAGTTATTTCTCCAGGTCACAAAGGCAGTCTCCCTCTTACTCTCTCTTTCTCTCTCTCTCTTTTAATTGACAGATAATTGACACAACATTGTATCAACATTATAATTTTATGTTTGAATAATTATGAAATGATCATAATAAATACAGTTAACATCCATCAACATACTTAGTTACAAAAAAATTATTTTTGAGATGAGAACTTACAGATCTACTCTCTTAGCAACTTTCAAATATGCAATACAGTATTACTAGTTATATTCACCATGCCGTACATTATATCCCCAAGGGCAATCCTTTTTGAACTTGAAACAAACCCATATATAAACACTCTCCTCTCTACCAGCACTCCCAAATTTGGTGGGCAGAGAACTCTGTATTTCATAGGAGATGCTTGCAGATATTGCATTAAGTTTCCAAAAATAAAAACAACAAACAGTTCCCCTCACATTTATTTGTTATGATAGCTACAGGACCAAGAAGAAATACCTATCGTCCTGGGGGTACAGAATGCAGGAGGACTAGATGTTGCCCATTTTCATAACCATCATGGAGCACAGTTAGCTCAGAATCCTACAGAGTCTACTTGGCATATTTACAGAGCTCAGACTCACACCGGTACATCAGGATGGTTTAAGGTTTGGGGAACAGGTTCCCCTACTGACAAATAGCATAATTAGGCATAATGTCTTAAGTGAACATATTCGCTGGGGCTTTTAACAGTGTGCAAGCCTCGGCTTCCGCAATAACAACCTAATCTTGTGTGGGAGCTGTCCCAGGCTGTACTTGAACGTAGGTACTGTTCGTCCACCCAGATAAAGCTCAGAATGGTTTTATTTATATCGTCCTTGTTAGTCATGCAGTCTGTGTGCAAGCACAACAACATTATTCTTATCTCCTCGGAAAGTTTAATTCATTAGCAATTAAAAACTGGTGCAGGAAAAAGACCAGGTACTGGGGAGAGGTGTATCCCAGCACAGCAAAGCCGGACAGAGAGATTTGTGGGGGAAGCTCTCAGAGATAACAGCACTAGGACGCCTGCCGAATTGTTTTTAATAAATAGTTTATCCATGTAAGGATGATCCCACTGTAATTAAATAAGATAATGTCGCCAGCAATCTCTTCAAAAGTACCCTGTTGAAACTTGCTGTCCTCAGGCTCTTGCCAGAGCCCATTCCTGCCTCTTGCTCCCTGTCTGACTTGCTATTAGTAGAGGCTGCCCTGGGCCAGGTTCGTGTTGTTGTGGCAGAGTGCTCAATTCCAGAGGGGGGATGGCTGGTCCTAGCAGCTGCAGAGGGCCTCCCAGTTCTCTTTGGAACAGGGATGGACCTGACCACGTTCTTTGTCCTCTTAAGGTCAAGAAACTTAAAAAAACGCAGACCTGATGGCTCTATCAAAAAGTCATGTTCAATGCCAGGTGTTAGTAACAGGGGAAGCTGTGGGGGTGGGGGTGGGGGTGGGGGTAAAAGTGGAGTGGGGGTAGGACAGGGAAGGGGTATATGAGAACTCTATGTACTTTCTGCTCAGTGTTTTTGTTAACCTAAAACAGGTGTAAAAAATAATATCTACTATTACAAATAAACAAAAAGCCATGGTTCTGGGGTGTGAGGGTCCAAGGTTTATTTGAAAAGGCTTTTTCTTCTTCTTCATAAGAGGCAGAACAGGAGGAAGCTGAGATTTGGAGGGCTACACCCAGGATAGGGAATTGGAAATAAAAATGTTCCCTTCTCTGAGCTTTGGTGGCCTCCACTGGTAGGGTGGAAAGTGAGACTGTCCCAGCTGAGGGGGCCTCTAGTTTCAGTGCCACTTGAGTCTTGCCTGACCCTTTAGCAGACAAAACAGACACTTGTCTGTGTGGTATTGCATGGAGGGACTTGTTCCTTGGTTAAATATTTCACTTCTCAACTACTTAGTTTTCTTTCTATAGGTCAGCCTCAGTGTTGGAGAAAGAATTTATACTGAAACTCATAAACGGTTTAGAAGTAGGTTGGATCTAAGATAAATAAGGTTAATATAGCAATAATACGTCTTAAGGCTAGAGAGGGCATCAGTCATCACCTGGTGCAATCCTTGTCCAGAACTAAGTGGTCCTGAAAGAGTTAAATAATAAAATCCCAGCCTGGTGGAAGTTTTAATCCCAGCTGCTGCCCCAGGGGGTGAGAGGAAGAGATATTTGATAGTCCAAAGCAGAAAGTAAATATAGAGTAAATTACTTCCATGTAATTGGGGAGATTATTTCAAGTAGATTGCGACTTGGAAATGGATTGCTTCTTTTCGAAACCCAGAGTACTTGTAAATCTCCCCTTGTGGCTTCAAGGTGGCACTTAGGGGAGGAGCCATTTCTGGCTTTCAAGGACAGCTACAGCTAGTCTGTTTTGTGAAGTCAAAGCTAAACATCTTTGATACTTGCATTACTCAGATCTGTGCAGTAGTTCATTGGACCAGAAGTCTAAAGATGTAGAAACGTGGCCAACAGAAACACAACACCTTGAAAATCTGAACTGTGAGCCCTTGTAGGCAGAAAACACTTTGCAATTAATATAATCACTCTCATTCAAGGAAATGGTGAATTTGATTTGAAATGGTGTGGAAAAACATGGGAGGGGATCCATGTGAGATACCTTACAGAATTATTATATATTTTTTTCATAGAAGGAGCCAATTTCCCCAGTAACTTCCATTCTTTGGTGCTAGTGCTCTCTTTTGAAGCCAGTATGAATATGTTCCCATCTGGTGTCTTTCTACTATTTGTCTCTTCTTCTTAAATCTGTAGCCTCTAGAACCAGAGAAGTCTGGTTGAGACTCAGGACTGTCCCCACCTATCGCCTCTCTGACTTTGGGCAAATTGCCTGGTCTCGCTTAGCCTTTATTTTCTTATTTGTGAAATGGGGATAATAATTTTGCTTCACAGGCAAAATGTTGTGAGAACTAAATGAGAAAATGCTTGTAAAGCACTTAGCACTCAGTTATTTTTATGATTATGATGATAATCACCCATAATAAGTTATTTCTCACATGACATGTTTAGCCTACTCACCATTCTATTTTTCTTTAAAGCAGTTCAGTCTGTAGCATCCAGAACTGAACAAAATGCTCCAGATATGCCCTGATAGTACAAAGTATACTATCATCCCCTTTATTCTAGATTTTATATATCTATTGATGCAACCAATTATAGTATTACATTTTTCTGCTTATGTTTTACCATTTTTTTTTCAGGGGGAGGGATGGTTACCCCAATCAAACTGCTTAGTAAACTCTTTTCTCCTCTGCTGTATTTCGGTATTTAGTTTTAGACCCTGGTGCAGAATCTTACATTTATGTGACCTTTTTAGGATTAGCTCTTCTTTCAATCCTATGCAATTCATTCATTCATTCATTCATTCATTCATTCATTCATTCATTCATTCATTCATTCTAGAATCTTTCAAAAATATATTTATCGTGGGTCAGGCCATGATAACAGTGTCAGTTATTTGCCATGTTCTAGTATTTTTTAATTCATCCGAGTTTTGGTAGAGCACAATTTCTACATCTTTATTCAAATTGTGTAACATGTTGGACAATGCAAGGCTAAAGACACAGACCTAAGGAGTGTCTTGAGAAAATTTCCTCAAGGCTGACCGGCACCCTCAGGGCCTGTAGTTTAATCATTATGAAGTTATCTTGTTATAGTATCCTTTGGTGCAAATTATTTTTCAACTTGACCATCGGAAAATCTTGGGCCCTTGTCAGGATTCTTGTGCAAGTCAAGATGCACTAGATCTATCTAGTCACCTGTTTCAAAATTGCCACAAAAATAAGAAAATCTGATGTGATTTCTTTTTTTGAGTGAAATTAGGCTGGCATGTTTTCTAAAGGGCCGGTCTAGAATTTGTGACCCAGTCTAGAATTTTGATGAATTTAAATTAAAACAGAACATAGTGCATAAAATATGACAAATAACTGTTTTAGATGCTCTTCCCCACCACATGTAACATGGTGAGAACATTAGGGAGAAGTTTGGGAAGTTTAGAGACTTAAAAAAGCAGTCTACCATAGGGCACTACCCTTACCTTTTTTGTGGATTTTACTTAGCTTTTTTATATGTATTTTCCCCCTTCTGGTCTCTTTGTGGTCAGGGGTATGCTTTTACTCATCTTTTGTAATTCCCTTCATAGTACATGACTCATCATAAGTGATTGTTAATTGCTTTTCAAAGTGATATACTTAAGGTTTATTTGTGAACCTAATGCCTAACCTATCAAGATTATAGAGAAAGAATACTACCCTCTTTCAGTCCAGGATATGGCAAATAGAGATGTCTTTAGGCCTTAGGGAATCCCTAGAAACTTTCAGAGAGGGTTAGGAAAGATGTCCCCTTAAATTGCATGAAACTCTCAAATGATTAGCAAGAATCTAATGAATGAAAAGCAGTGAAATAGCTTTCTCAAAATATTGTGAAATTGGTGATCTGTTTTTCTCCTTTGTCATTAGTAGGATTTTGAAATTGTAGGTGAAAATTGCATGTTAAAAAATCATTGTACCATCTGGTCTTTGCAAAGATTTCCCTTTCCTTAAGTTTGTTCAGGGCAGGCGATTGCTTCTACGGACTTCTTGAAGGTAAGTATTATTTCTTTGTATCTCTAGTATCTAGCACAATACTTAGCAGAGAAGAGGACCTCCATAAATGTTGGATGAACAAATAACATTTGTGAAAGTTCTTTGTAGACTGGGAAATCTTGCACCAATGAAAAGGGTGAGGATGACTGCTTATGATACTCAGAAACTGAAGTAGAACACTTGTCTTAATGTACAACACACACACATACACACTTTCCTTTTGAATAATGGTTCCATTTTTTTTTTTTTTTTAATGGGAAAGGTATCGGGACATTGGGTACTTTAAAAAATGTTAATCAAAATGTGTTTGCTCACTTTTTATCACTGATTGCTCCATTTGCTCTTCTGGCTTTTGACAAACATATATTTGTATACTTAATACTACTATTCTTAGTTACCCGATACCTACCCATCTTACCCATATTTAGTCTGCCATACAGTCTTGACTTAGATTTTCCAACTGTTGGACTATCAGGCTTTTCAGGATACATTTTACAAATCAGTTTCTTTGAAAACACTTGAACCAAAAGTCAAATGGCATGATGTAAACCAATAGTTTTTCAATGAATAAATGAAATGTCTCAGTAATGACAAATACGGAATCTAACCTATGGACACCAATTTGGTTACACTGTATTGATTCCTACAAAAATATTACAAAAGAGAGTGTTCCATATACTCTACTGATCAGATTACAAGTACGTTTGTTAGTAAAAAGAAATCGTGTAGGATATAAGAGTTTGCCTTAAAGTGTCACCTTAGCTGTCCCTCACTGATTCAAGTATCTCCTTGAATTCAGGTAGGTCAGGATGTGAGTGAAGAACCCACAGACTGTTGTGGTCCTGGGTACACAATGGATTGTGCATGATTTGGAAATGCAGCAAGTGTGTCCAGGATGTCATGGGCAGGTAATTATATCCTGAAAATACTAGTCCTGCTACTTAGAGCCAGTGATGAGCAGGGTGTAAGAAGAGATCAAAATTCCAAAGATTCCCACAAATGTTTCAGCTTTTTATTTAGGACTTCAGAGTCTTTAGTGATATATTCCTGATTTGATATTGGCTGTTTCACTTATTCTCATGTAAACTGGTAGCAGTGATCATGGGTTGGGTGAGGTGGGTGAGGCCTCATAGGCCCTCCATTCTATCTGTGCTACATGTGCCATGAGAAGTCCCCTGATAAACCAATGCAATTCTACATATTCCAGCTTCACACAGTTCAGCAGGGACTCAGCACTATCACCTTGCATAGCTCTCATCCTTCTGGGCAGTCGGCAAATCCAAAATTCCTAGATGGAGGGTTTTATGGTGGCCATCTGGAAGTGGGGGGAGGATCAGGGGCCTTGTCTTAGGCTGCTTTGCCTAGAAAGCACATTTTTACTTAGCTTGAATGCTTACTTTGGCATGTTATGGAGGTGGGCAGATGGAGATAACAGAGAGCGGTGCTAAAGAGACCCCAAGTCACCCCTGGGTACTACCATGGAACCCAGGTTTGGTAAACACTGCAAAACCTCCATACTGTTGTAGGAAGCATGAGATGCTTCTTTTGAGGGTCTGCATTCACTCTTCTGGAAAGTGTTTTTCAATGGGTTGTCTACTGACCCAGAATATCCGGAGGTGGTGGTGCTGCTGGGAGGGGTAGGGTTACCAGGGAGGGAGACTCTGCATTTTTAATACACACTTTAGGTAGAGCTTAATGCATAGTACAGTTTGAAACTAGTGTCTATGAAAAGAACCTCATGACCACTTACCTTTCTGGTGTATGGAATTTCTTCACTTTTTCATATTCTTCATCTTATAGGTAGTTTTGATTTCTTTCTATCTCCTTGCAGCCTTTTGAAATATGAATGTCTCTCCTTGTTTATTTTCCCCATTGCAACTAGGAAGTCTGCATCTTGGATTGTCAAGATGCAAGTTGGATTGTCAAAGAGTGTCCCTTAAAAGCATCTAGGGAGATCACTTGCATTTATAGAACACAGTATTGGCAATTGCCTTGGACAAAGAGGAAAACATAATGGCGATAATATTAATACCATTTATTTAAATAATGTGCTACAATTCACAGTTAAATAGAATTAAATGGTATGGTTAAATTCATTGTTAAACTACATGATCTCATCAAATTTCAACTTGCTGTCAGGACAGATAATATTCCTATTTTACAGATGAGGAAATTGAGGTTCAGAGAAGATAAGGACATACCTGACTAGTATACAGAAGAATTGGCCCACAGTTGTCTTCAACGTTTAAATTCTCTGTTTGTTCCTTGACTCCACGCATCAAATTAAGAAGGTGGGGGTTTTAAATCTGAAAATTGGTCATCTCAACATTCAAACATAGAGTTAAAAGGTTTATGTTAGTGTCATTGAATTAGGGGTCAATCACAGAATTTACTTGGGAAAATTTTTAAGTTATACATTTCTTTTAAAGAGACCATGAAATTCACCAGATGGCCTCTGGAGTGACGTTTGTGCACATAACTCATAAGTCGTTGCTTAGAGCAGATTTGTTGATGTCAAATCGCCTGGGTTCTGACCTTTCTGATTCCTTTGGAAAAAAATCTTCATTGAAACATTGAAATTGTCATAGACATCCACCTGTTGAATAATTTTCTCTTGGGAAAGACCCTTCTAATTTAGTCTAGCTCAATTCTTACCTGTCAGCTTTACCGTAGGCCTCAACATTTTTGAAATGGCTCACTTCCCTACCTCATTTGCCGTTATCTTAGTCCAAGGAGGATATGGATCTAAGAATTCAAATCATTTTTCTAATATCCTATTATGTTATATTTATAGACACATCTATACATATGCCTTTTAGATTTCCGACTGCTTTATTTTGATCATCTTAATTTAATCCTTATGAGCTCATGTTCCTTAATTAAAACTATCAAATTAAAGAAGGAAAAGGGACCTGGGAACCCCATGCTAGTTTTCTTTAAAGGCAGGCTCAATGAGCAGCCATCTAGCTCTGCTGTGCCCTTCCTGTGATGAGGACATGTTGTCAGGGGTTGAAGCCCATAATATCTAGACCCCTCTCATTGTCATATAATTCTTCCTCTATGTTGGGTTAAAACTTTCAACTTTTGGTCCTTTTTTGATCTCTTAAGCAACCCAGATATCTTGTACCTTGTTTTCATGTGAGAGTTCTTCAAATAAGTAAGCCAGTCATCCTGTAGATCTAGAGTTACAGAATTTGGAGTCATTATGGGCTAAAGTGTATTGCCATGAAATTCATGTTTTGAAGTACTAGCCCCTCAATACTTCAGAATGTGACTGTATTTGGAGACAGAGTCTTTAAAGATGTAATAAATTAAAATGAGGTTATTAATGTAGACCCTGCTCCAATACGGCTGATATCCTTACGAGAAGAGGGAATTAGGGCACAAAGTCACATAGAGGGACGGCCACGTGAAGACATGGGGAGAAGATGGTCATCTACAAGCTAGAGAGGCCCCAGAAAATCAATACTACCAACATCTTGTCTTGGATTTCTAGCCTTCAGAACTGTCAGAAAACAAATGTATGTTTAAGCTACCCAGTCTGTGGTACTTTGTTATGGCAGCCCGAGCAGAGTAACACTGAAGTGAAACGTATGTGGGGTTAGAGCCAAGCAGATATGTGAGATCACTTAGGCAACGATACAGGGGGAGAGGGTAAGAGAACAATGAGATAAAAACCTTTACAGAGTAGGCATGGGAGCCTTACTTAGCAAAGGATCAAAAGAGAGCTGAGTGAAAGAAGACAAGGGAAGAAATAATTCTATGCTCCTTTTATTTTGGGTTATAAATTCCTTATCTTGTGTTCACTTTTGTCACAATTGTCTTCGGCATTTAAATTCTGTTCGTTCCTTGACTCCATGCATCAAATTAATAACGTGGGGGTTTTAAATCTGAAAATTGGTCATCTCAACATTCAAGGTAGAGTTAAAAGGTTTACGTTAGTGTCATTGAATTAGGGATCAATCTCAAAATTTAGTTGGGAAATTTTTCAAGTGACATATTTCTTTTATAGAGACTATGAAATTCAATTTCAGTATAGATTTGTAGTGGGATACTAAAACATATTTTTAAAATAAACAAGCAAATAAACAAAAAGACAAAACTCCATGTAACTCCCCAGGTGCTTTTGATGTGCACACTGATTGAGATACACTAATCCAGATGAGAATAAAAATGATTTTTTTCCCTACATGACTGGAAATGATGCCAGATAATTATAGATTTCAAACTTCATGGAAAAGTGTAAATTTCACCTATATGGGGAAATGTTTTGTGAACCCAGGAAGCACAGCTTAAGTTTTCTATTCTAATTACATTATTACTTTTAATAATAACATTGAAAATGATAGGTAGGCTTTGGGGATGTTTATTTTCTTCCTCCCAGCAATGGCTTCCCTTGGCCAGCAGGCACTGTTCTTTTCCCATATTTCAGGATCTCAGTCTGAAACGAGCCATAAAAGCTTACAATAGTCAATCATATTGACCATCACATTATTCTTTGTGACTTGGGAGAATACCCCTGTTTTCTCAAATGCTCTATCTTCTGAGAATTAGGAACCATTTCTATGTAATAAAGAACTATCGCTCACTGGGAAGTGTACTCTTCCTTATGGTGGAAGAAAACTTATGACATTGAACTTGATAAAAGCCATCATTTTCACAAGCTCAAATAAAACAAGTCATCTCCGTTTCTCCTCCCTCCTCTATAGGTACAAGTATGTAGGAAAGACCAAACTGTAAAGATGGCACCATAGACTTTAGGATGAAACAAATCAGGACTAACCAGGGTAAACAAATTCTGTATAAAAACAATGAATTGTGCAACTTTAACTTAGATATTCTAAAGAAACTCTATCAAGCCCTTTATTCATTACTGGAAATATTTCTAACCACTGCTCTATTCTTTGTGGGTGGAGGGGGTCACGGGGAGGCAATAGTTTCTTGAGAATAACCAGAACAGCCAGACTCTGTTAATGTAGTTCAGGTATTCAGGTATCAGGTATTAGGTTAACTAGAACTAATTAGTATTAGGTTCTGAGTAGGTAGGTAGAGCTATTATACACTGTGCCTAAAAGATCACAATGGGAAGGTGTGTGTGGCGGGGGTGTGGAGGGGTGTGGAAGGAAGTACCCTGTTTTGAAATTTACCAGGTCTCCCTGATGAGTACTGACTTGACTGGTTCATCTGCCGTAGGGATCCTGAGAATACACTCCCCTGCCCCAAATTATGTTTTATCCAGGTGTCACGGTGTCTGACATTCCACCTCTAAAGATGAATTCCTTTGTCTTTTATTCCTTCCCTTAAAATCGGAATTCTCTTTGTTTGTGCAAAACCCAAAATTAATTCACATAGCTAAATATACCACATAGCTAAATACACCACATAGCCTTGTCTCTCAATGGCTGAAAGGGACTAGCAAAGCTGGAGGAAACTTGAAGTTCATCAGTAGAGTGAAAGGGAGGTTTGCTAAGGAAGGCATGGGAAAGCACAGAGAGAAGAGGGGAGGGCCAGTGGGCACACATTTTGCCCACATGGGAATTTTGAATGGGGTTGACTCTGCTCACTCAGTACCACTTCAAAACAAAACAAAACAAAACAAACAACACATCTTTGAGAGTTGCTTTAATCTATTGCACTATTTCAGTAGTTGAACTGGCCAAGATTTATAAATCTAGAGTCGAGAAGGGTGACAAGTTTTGCAACTAGGGTGTGAGTGGTAAATCATGGCACTTACCTGGGCACTGAGGCCAGATCATTTGTGTTTGAGGAGCACCTTTGAAAACTCAAATGAAGAAGGCAGGACATGGTGTCTGTTTTTTATACCATTTCCACCCTTTTGAGGTACGTCGGAGAACTTGAGTTATGGAGCATTAAAAGATCATTTTGTTTCCACATTCAATTTTTTTCTTTTCATGTAGAAAAAAACTTTTAGGCCCAAGACCATTTAAGGTGGTCCTGGTTCCTCCATGTTTCATTCACTGGCCTCTCATTTCTTCTGGACTTTCATGTCAATGGAAAATGATTCTGGTGACCTCACTGTAGGGAGGCAGGAGCCTCTGGCATGTTATCAGATTCCCAGGCTGTTCTACGTAAGCAGGGTTCTTTGCTTTGGTAGAAGAAGATAATGCCATTTGTAGGTCAACACTCAAGCGTTTTGGCAAACTTGTCAAGTGCATGGGGAGCCCTAACCACTAGTATGGGCGAGGAGATGGGGATGTCCCTTGCAACTCACCTTCAGAATTGGCTCTGATTAAATGAAGCTATGCGGGTAGAGTCCTGCTTTGTGAAAAGGGTACTCATCCTGAGAAGGTGCTGGCATTTCTTCCTCATGTTCCTTCTGAGGACACGCAGAAAGGTATTTTGGGCAAGTTAGCCAGTTTTGGGTTTTCCAAATAACTTTGGTTGTAGACACCTGACTTGACTCTGTGAGTGAGTGGGAGGCTATTTTCTCTGAATGTTTTTGCATCTTGGCTTTCATGTCACTACATGAACATTCAGCCCACGGATTTCTGTTATCTAATCAGGTGCATCAGTCCGTGGTGAAGATGAGAGGGGAGGAACGCCCCTCTGACTCAGATTTTGCACAAACAAAACTCAGCCTTGTTAGCAAAGACAGGGAAGAACAGCCACAACTCAGTCCAGATCTTTCCCCACAATCTGTGGGGCAGTGCAAATGGGTGAGTTTTTGTGGCAAGATAAGCAACTCCACTTTGGTATGCTAATAAAATTAAAATGTCAATATTTACACATGACCTTCAAGGCTCTTACACTCTTGCTTTCTTAGGATTCAGTACAGACTGCATTTTCTTTAGTCCGTTACCAACAGCTTGGAAATTCAGTTAGAGGACATAACCCAAATGTTCTCCAAATGTTGCTTCCAAATGGGCATCTTGAAAAGTGCTGATTTAAGGCGTGCAACCTTTCTGCACTGAGAGAGGGCTGTCGCTCTGCTCACCCAACTGCAGGGGAATTACCAGAAGATTAAAACCACCAATGATAAAGATAGCGCCAGGGAGCACACTTTAATTTGTTGATAACTAAAGCACAAGAGGCCTTTGTACAGGCTTCTTGAAGCCTCACTATTGTGTATTGCACATTCAACCCCTGCTTGTGTGCTGACACAAACAAATAAACGCGATCATAACGGTTGAAATGTAGTTAGAAACACAATTGAGAACATCTGTATTGTAAGCAGAAATAAATTAGAAATACTGGAGTGTTTTGTAGCTGTGAAAACGAAGGAATAAAAAAATAACCCACAGTACCTGGATTAAGCGGTTATAAATAATGTATAAAGCAAAAATCTCATTACCCCCTGTGTAAACCGCCCCCCCCCCAAGGAAATATATTTTATGAATGTAGTAACACTGTAATATCCAAAGCATTTGTTTTTACCCACAAACTTTCCATTTCATAACTGTGAGATTGTTTGGATTTACAAGTTTGGGACCAAACATCGCCGAGTTTACTGGTTTTGGTCTCTTCCTGGTGACCTTCAGCTCTGGGACTCAGCACAGTTCCACACGCCACTATTTATCAGAATGTTGCTTTGCACACGAGAAAGCTTTCCCCAGATACAGCTATAGAAAAAACACACAGAAAAACAAAAACCAGAAGCGAACACAGATCCCTGTAGCCCTGGAGGAAAAGGGCTTGAAACTCTTGCATTGTCGAAGCCATGAGGCAGAAGGAAGGAGCGCTACCTGTGCAAGTCAGCAACACCTGGTGTGGCTCCCGGAGTGCAGGTTGCTAGAGATAGAATTGATCATGGTGCTAATGTTAGTATAAGTGACAGCTGCCAGATTAGTGAGCTTTATCCAACTGAGCTATGGGGCCATTACAGGGGTGGCCAGAATTTTCCCAGGGACACCATCCTTAGCATAGCCAGGAACCAGAAGGAACGAGAGTGTCTGCATACCCACCCACTGTTGCAGCCCTTCCCTCATCTGTTTCTTGGTTCTCTCTCTCTCTCTCTCTCTCTCTCTCTCTCTCTTCTGGTCGTAAACCCATAATCAGTTTCTGGAAAATCATGGAAGGCAGCAGCATGCCAAAGGGTCAAGCATGATTCTAGAGTTCTGTTATTTATGAAACCCAGTTCTCCTGGGTCATGCAAGGTGAACACTGTATCTTTAAGATATACTAGGGCAAGAAGTAAAGCACAGAGAGCTGGCTCAATACAATTTTTTAATATAATAGGAGCCACCCTAAGCCTAATTGTCTCCTACCTCAAATACCTAATGATTCCTTCTGAGCTTTTAATTAATGAATTAACATATATCCTATCTGGCTCTCCTAACGTCCTTGGACTGGTTCCTAAGTGAACCACAGATATCCACACAGATAACTGCCCGAATTCTAGCCCAATGCCTGATCAGGTGCTGCTCTTACTTGCATGACTTGTGACCCTGTTCTATTTCCACCTGGCCCCAATGGGACAGCAGTGTGGTTAAGCAGCTATGCAGAATGACCCCATTAGATTTCCTTCCAGGAGGAAGTCACATTTTTGGAGGCCTAGTCAGAAACTCGTAATTTCTCTTTATTTTGGTATACAGCTATGGCACAGTGGCACAAAGTTACTGGATTATGACTCAGAAAATTGCTGTTAAGTCCACTTCTCTCCTCACTACTGAGTGACATTGGATCAGTCCATTTTTGTGCGTCAGTTATCTAGAAAGTGGGAATAATATTACCTCATATTATTCCCTTAGTGGGACCTAAATAAGGTAATGCAAAGAAAGGGGCATCATATAGTTTAAAGTATTATTGAATGGTGTGGTGTTATCATTTGCCTTAGTCCATTCAGGCTGCTATAACAAAATACAGACAGGGTAGCTTACAAACAACAAAAAATTATTTCTTATAATTCTGGAGGCTGGAAGATCTGGGTGTCAGCATGGTTTGGGTGAAGGCTGTCTTTTGGGACGCAGATTTCTCACCTTCTGTCTGTGTCCTAACATGACAGAAGTGAAGGAAAGATCTCTCTGGAGCCTCTTTTTTTATTTAAAGATTTTTATTAAAAAATATGCCTAACATAGAACATTATATCAGTTTCAAGTGTACATCATAGTTATTCAGCATTTATATACATAAAGAAGTGATCACCATAATAAGTTTAGCTACCATCTGACACTATATCATGCAATCACAATATAATTGACTATATTTCCCATGCTGTGCATTATATCCCAGTAACTTATTTGGTTTATGCCTGGAAATTTGGACCTCTTATTGCTCTTCACCTTCCCCCCTTTAAAAATTTTTTCAATTACAGTTGACACGCAATATTATTTTATACTAATTTCAGTTGTACAACATAGTAGTTAGACATCTGTATAATTTAGAAGTGTTCTCTGACTACTCTAGTATCCACCTGGCACTATATATAGTTATTACCATATCATTGACTGTATTCCTATGCTTTACTTTACATCCACATGACTATTTTATAACTACCGATTTGTACTTCTTAATTCCTTCACCGTTTCACCCTGTCATTTTACTCCCCTCTTATCTATCACCCCCATAAATCTAGTACCCATCTGACACCACACATAGTTATTATAACATTATTGACTATATTGCTTATTCTGTACAGTCAGTATCAGCTGTATTGATATCGTCATGACTATGTAAAACCAATTTGTTTTTCTTAATCCCTTCCACTTTTCACCCGGCTCTCTAACCCCTCCTTCCATCTGGCAACCATAGTAATGTTCTCTGTATCTATGAGTTTGTCTGTTTTATTTATTTTTTTGCTCTTTAAATTCCACATATAAGTGAAATCATATTGCATCTGTCTTTTACTGTCTGACATACTCCACTCAGCACAATACTCTCCGGGTACATCCTTGCCACTGTAGATGGTAAGAACCCCTTCCCTTCCGTGGCTGAGCAATATTTGATTGTATATATGTACCACCTCTTTATCCATTCATCCATCAACAGGCACCCAGGCTGCCTCCACATCTTGGCCACTGTAAACAATACAATGAACATATGGATGCACCTTTCCCTTCAGAGTAGCTTTTGGGTTTCTTCAGATAAATACCCTGGAGTGGGATTACTGGATCCTTTACTGTGTCTTCTTATAGCCTTTGTGTTAAAGTCTACTTTGTCTGGCATAAGTATTGCCACTGCAGCTTTTTTGTTTTGTTTAGTTTCCATTTTTATGAAATAGCTACTTTTATCCCTTAACTTCTCTGTCTGTGTGTGTCTTCTAATATGAAGTGAGTCTCTTTTAGGCAGCATATGTACAGGTTTTGTTTTCTTATCCATTCAGAACTCACATGTCTTTTGATTGGAATATTTAATCTATTTTCAATGAAACTAATTGTTGATAGAATGTAGCTAGTATTATTCATAATTTTGATTTTTTTTCTTTCCATCTTAAAGAAGTCCCTGTAACATTCCTTGTAATACTGGTTTGGTGGCGATGAACTCCTTTAGGATTTTCTTGTCTGGGAAGTTCTTTATCTGTCCTTTGATTCTAAATGATAGCCTTGCTAAGTAGAGTACTTTTGGTTGTAGGTCCTTGTTTTTCATCACTTTGAATATTTTGTGCCAATTCCTTCTGGCCTACAAAGTTTCTGTTGAGAAATCAGCTGACAATCTTATGTGAGCTCCATTATACGTTACTAGTTGCCTTTCTCTTGCTGCTTTTAGGATTCTCTCTCTGTCTTTAACCTTTGCTATTCTAATTATAATGTGTCTTGGTGTGGGCCTGTTTGGGTTCATCTTGTTTGGGACTCTCTGTCCTTCCTGGACTTGCATGCTATTTACTCCGCCTGGTTTGGAAAGTCTTCAGTCATTATTTCTTCACATAGTTCTCAATCCCTTGCTTTCTCTCTTCTCCTTCTGGTACCTCTATGATGTGAATGTTGTTACACTTGATGTTGTCCCAGAGATCTCTTAAACTATTCTCATTTTACTGGATATTTTTTCCCAATGGGTTTTTTTTTCCAAATTTCTTTTTTTAAATGGGTGTTTTCTGCTACCTTGTCTTCCAAACCGCTGATTCGATCCTCTGCTTCATCTAGTCTGCTGGTGATTCCTTCAAGTATGTTCTTTATTTCAGTTATTGTATTCTTCACTTCTGACTAGTTCTTTTTTATGGTTTCTATGACCTTTTTAATGCTTGCTATCTCTTTGTTGAAATTCTCGTTAAGTTCCTTGAGCATCCTTATCAGCAGTGTTTTTAACTCTGTCTCTGGTAGACTGCTTGCCTCCATTTTCTTTAGTTCTCTTTCTGGAGTTTTCTCCTATTCTTTCTTTTGGGATGTATGTCTTTGTTTCCTTATTTTGGCTGCCTCTCTGTGTTTGTTTCTCTGTATTAGGTAGATCTGCAACATCTCCCAGTCTTGGCTGGGTGGTCTTATGTAGTAGGTGTCCTGTGGGGCCCTCGCACAGTCTCCCTGAACTCCTGCTCTGGGTGCTCCAGGGGTATTCCTTGTGTGGGTTGTGTGTGCTCTCCAGTTATATTTGATCCTTGATTGCTACTGGCACATCAGTGTGTGGGATTGACCCTGAGGCTGACTGGCTGTGGGAGTTGGCTATCCATAGCTTATGGGCTGCTACGAGAGAGATTTACCCCACTGAGTAAGATCTGCCCCAGTGAGCTCTGGTGGCTGTTGAGTCCACGCGTTTGGTGTACCACATTTGGGGCTAATTGGATGTTGTGGTCTGTTGTGGTCCAAAGCCAACTTCCAAGTATGTTGGTTCTCGGGCCTGATGGAAGGAGCTCCACTGCAGGCCCAGGTTAGCCACTGCTTGTGACAGGCTGAGGACTACCTGGTTGGAGCTACAAAGTGATCCACAGTGGTTGCTGCCTGTGCTTAACCTGGAGGCATGTGGGAGAGGCTTTGCTGTGAACCAAAGATGGCAGCCACCAATACCAGGTCTGGGGTAGCTCCACAACAAATCAGGATAATGTGAGGGCTGCTGCCAGCTGCTGGCTCCCTTAGGGTTCAGCTGCTGATAAAGTCTAGTGCAGTACAGAGTTGGGTGAGGTGGGGTCTCAATGAGTCACCAGGGTGGAGCAAGTGGAGCTCACCAGACAATTCAGGTTCAGATTTGGCCATGGGCCTGGGGGGAGGGATCAGCAACACAGGAAATATGGTGCCTGCCTGCTGTCTGCATGGAGAAGGACCCCATACAAGGAAATTGGCTACAATCACTCCAGTCCTTGCCCTGAAACCACACAACTCAGTCTTTCCCCTTATGTCACAATGCCCCCTAAGTCACTGTCCCTCCACTGGAGCCCAGGTTGAGTGCCTGCTAGTGAGTGAGTCTGTGTGTGGACCCTTTAAGAGAATGCCTGGGTTTCCCGCCTTCCATCTCACCCAAATATTCAGATACCCCACTCTTCTTCACAGCCATATTTTGCGGGGGTTCCTCTTCCCGGCACTGGTGCTCCAGGCTGGGGAGCCCTGGTGTGGGGCTGGGGTTCCTTGCTCCTCCATGGGGCATCTCTGTGGCTGAGATATCCCTTCTGAATTTCAACCACCACAGTGAGGTTTTGGGCCAGCCCATTTTGTGTCTTTGCCTCTCTTACCAGTGTCAATGTGGCTTTTCTTCTTTATATCTTTAGTTACGAAACTTCTGTTCAGCTAGACTTCATATGGTTCTCTAGGTTGACTGATCTTTAATTTAGTTGTAATTTTGATTTGTTCATGGGATGAGTCAAGCACAGCATTTATCTACTCTGCCATTTTGGATCTCTCTGGAACCTCTTTTATTAGGACACTAGTCCCATTCATGGGGCCCCCACCTTATGACCCATTCACCTCCCAAGGAGCATCTCCTGATACCATCACCTTAAGGATTAATATTTTAATGTATAAAATTTTTTGGGAAAATCAAGCATTCAGACCATAGCATCATTATTAAAAGGAAATATCTATCCTACATATGTTATTATATGGTTTGAGGATCAATTAAAAAATATGTGAAGAGGGCTTTTAAAAGTGTAAAGAGCTAAGCAATGCAAAGTGCATTACTATACTGTGAATGTAATGGCCATAGGCATGTCAGCTGGATTACCTGTGATCACTGGTTCATGTACACCTTTGCCAGAGCAGCTCAGTTTGCTAGACCAAACAGAGGGTTCAGTGCCTGGAGATATTAGATTTTGTGTTATCTTCATTATAACTTTTAAATTGTGAACACCTCAATTAATTGTATTTAGATCTTTCTCACTTCTTTTACTTCTTATATGAAGAAACAATAGTCACCTACTAATATTGTCTTTGGGAAACATAATTAAAATGGATTATAAAAATAGTTTTTAAGGATAAAGTTATGTGAGGGACATAAATTATGTGTGAACTCCTTCAACAATAAATAGGCACATCTCCACATATCCCTAGTATCTCGAGCTGATAATATAACAAGAGCCTATTGAATCAGGACAAGTTGATGGTTCTGCTCGTGTGACAATCTAGGTCTCAGAGTCTGGTATGCAGGCAGGGTGTAAAGAGCAGATTGCATTTTCAGGAGAAAGGTTAAGCTTGAACTTTTTGGGCAGGAGGTGGTTAGGTGAATTTTTTTTTTTTTTAAGTCCTTGAATTTACCTGATGAGTTTTGTGTCCTTGTGATGGTTGTTGGCCTCCAGATTATGAATAAATTTAGCAGCACAAAAGAGGTCATTTAAAAATTTCTCCCTCAGCTGCTCCATTTCCTCTGGTTCTTCTTCCAGCTTTCTCCTCTTCTTCACTAATTTGGCCACCTTTGAGGGTGACTTCCTGATCTTTGTGAGTTTAAGATAAGTGGTATGTGGTTTTAGCAATGTTTGGAAACTTTTATGGAAGAAAAGTAGAAAAATTCAGGTTTCCAGAAAACTCTTAATAGAAGTTAATAGATCCATTTTATTATTTATTTATTTATGACGTTAAAAATTTTTATTTTGAATTAATTTTAGACTTAAAAGAGGTTGCAAAAATACTATGAAATGTTCCTATATTCCTCACTCTGCTTCCACTTATGTTAACAGCTCTCATCACCATATTATAATTATCAAGAATAGGAAATAAGCATTCATATAATGTTAATAACTAAACTACAGACTTCATTAGAAATTCACTAATTTTCCTGTAAATATCATTTTTCAGTTCTGAGATCCTATCCAGTACTCCCATAATTGCATTTTGCTTCCAATCTATGACAGTTCCTCTTTCCTTGTCCTTCATGATTTTGGCACTTTTTGAAGAGTAGTGATTACTAATATTGTAGAATGTCCTTTAATTTAGGTTTGTCTAATATTTTCTCGTGATTGCATTATGCAGTTAGATTATGCAGTTTTGGCAATAATGTCACCGAAATGATACCTTTTAAGCACATCATATCAAATGATTCATGATGTCAATATGTCTTATTACTGATGATATTTACCTTCATAACTTGGTTAGGCTGGTGTCTGCTGGTTTCTCCACTATAAAGGTACTACCCTGTTTCCCCGAAAATAAGACCTAGCCAAACCATCAGCTCTAATGCATCTTTTGGAGCAAAAATTAATATAAGACCCAGTATTTATATTATATTATATTAATTATATTAATTGTATTAATTATATTAATTATATTAATTGTATTATATATTATATTATATTATATTATATTATATTATAGTAAAATAAAACTGGGTTTTATATTAATTTTTGCTCCAAAAGACGCATTAGAGCTGATGGTCCATCTAGGTCTTATTTTCGGGGAAATACAGTATCTTTCCTTTTGTGTTGATAAGTATTTTGAGGGCAATAGTTTTAGTTTCTTCAAATCCTGTTTATCCTTGAATTTCTTTTCTATAAAGGAGCAGAATCCTGTGTACTTTATTGTATCTTAGTTCTTAAACAAAGGATTGTACACTTTAGATAATCTTTGGGGCTTTACCTTTTTTTCCCTGATATGCATTGTGGTTTTCTTCATTCCTCATTTTTTTTTTTATATAGTTGCATAGTACTTCATTGTGTGCATAAGAGGTCAGATAATTAAGTTTGAGAACTCATCCTAGGAAAAGTGCTACATCCTCATTGCTGAATGTCACTATAGTCACCTTCAAAGTACTCCCCTTGGGAAGCTATGCACAGACGCCAGAGCCTAGTCCACCCTTCAAAGCAATTTTGGAACTCTTTTTCTGGAACGGCCATCAGAGCTGTCGTCGTATCACACTTTATATCCTGAATGTCATCAAAATGTCTTCCTTTCAATATTTCCTGTATCTTCTGGTAAAGAAAGAAGTCACTGGGGGCCAGATCAGGTGAGTAGGGAGGGTGTTCCAATACAGTTATTTGTTTACTGGCTTAAAACTCCCTCACAGACAGTGCCGTGTGAGCTGGTGCATTGTTGTGATGTACGAGCCATGAATTGTTGGGGAAACGTTCAGGCTGTCTAACTTTTTCACACTGCCTTTTCAGCACTTCCAAATAGTAAACTTGCTTAACTGTTTGTCCAGTTGGTACAAATTCATAATGGATAATCCCTCTGATATCAAAAAGATTAGCAACATCGTTGCAACAAGCTTGGGAACTTAATTGTCGGATCTGGTATAGCAGTTTATTCAAACACTCTCCCACATATGTGTAGTTAAGTTGTTTCCAGTATTTTATAATTACAAACAATGCAGCAATGAATAAGTTTGTGCATATGTATTTTTGTGTTATTGGAGATATATACCTAGAATTGGGATTGATAGGTCAAAAACAAAATACATAAGCAATTTGATATTTGTTAGATATTGTTAACAAATATCATAAGATATTTGTTAGATATTGCCAAATATCTCTCCGGAAGGGCTATACCAATTTGTATTCCCACCAGGAATTTTCGAAAGTGCCTGTTTCCTCATAGCTTTACCAGAATTTTACTAATAGATTGTATTGTCGTATTTTTAAATTTTTTGCCAATTTGATAAGTAAGAAATAGATTTCTTTAATTATAAGTGAGTTTGAGCATTTTTTCCACATGATTAGGGCCATTTTTATCTTTTAAAAAAAGTTGCTTATGTCTTTCCCTCATTTTTGTATCAGTACTTTGGTCCTTTGTCCCTCAGTTTTTAAGATTGCTTTATATATGAGGCATATTAGCCATTTTTCTCTGGTATATGTTAAGATATTTTCTCTCCATTTGTCAGTTGTCCTTGTTTATGGTGTTTTACTTTTATTTTTATTTTTATTGTCATGCAGCACGTTTAATTTGTATGAGTCAAATTTCTCAATTTTTAAAAATTGTCTAGATTTTAATCATAGTTACAAAGACTTTTCTTATAAAGTTAAAGGATAATTTAGTCATGTTTTCCTCTGCACTGTGTGGTTTGAGTTTAGATGTCCAGAAGTTTATTCTACTGTATGATGTGAGACATGGATCTAATTTTATCTTTTTCCAAATGACTACCTAGTTGTTCCAGAACTATTTATTAAAAAGCTCATCTTTACCCCGGTGATTTAAGATACCACCTTTGTCACATGCTGAATGTCCATATATATTTGGGTTTAATTCTGAACTAGTCTATTCCACTAGTCTATTTGTCTATTTATCTAACTATGTTCCAGCTCCACACTATTTTAATATTCACGGCTTTATAGAATGTCCTAACTTCTGGTAACATTAGTCACCACACACATTTTTAAAAATTTATTGGGGTGACAATTGTTAGTGAAATTACATAGATTTCAGGTGTACAATTCTATATTACATCCTCTATAAATCCCATTGTGTGTTCACCACCCAGAGTCAGTTCTCCTTCCATCACCATATATTTGATCCCCCTTACCCTCATCTCCCTCCCCCGACCCCTCTTACCCTCTGGTAACCACTAAACTATGTTTTTCTACCTATTCTTGCATTTTTTTTCTCATGTGAACTTTAGTATCAAGTTGTCTGGAACATAGCTACTTAGTATCTTACTGAAATTGTATTACATTTATAAATTAACTTAGAGAGAACTGGTATTTTTATAATGGTGTAATCCTAACTAGGAATAGGGGATGTGTTTCCATCTTTTTATTCAGGTTTTTATTAGTGTCCTTCAAGAGTGTTTTAAATTTTTTTTATAGGTTTGCACACTTTTGTTAAAGTTTTTCATAAGTGTTTTGATGTTGCAAATGGGGTTTTCTTTATCATTATGTCTATTGTATGAAGGCTATTAATTTTTTTTTAAAGATTTTATTGGGGAAGGGGAACAGGACTTTATTGGGGAACAGTGTGTACTTCCAGGACTTTTTTCCAAGTCAAGTTGTTGTCCTTTCAGTCTTAGTTGTGGCGGGTGCAGCTCAGCTCCAGGTCCAGTTGCCATTGCTAGTTGCAGGGGGCACAGCCCACCATCCCTGCGGAAGTCGAACTGGCAACCTTGTGGTTGAGAAGACACATTCCAACCAACTGAGCCATCCCAGAGCTCAGCCGCAGTTCAGCTTACGGTGTCGTGTTCAATCTTAGTTGCAGGGGGCGCTGCCCACCATCCCTTGCGAGACTTGAGGAATCGAACTGGCAACCTTGTGGTTGAGAGCCCACTGGCCCATGCGGGAATCAAACCGGCAGCCTTCGGAGTTAGGAGCGCATAGCTTCAACTGCTTGAGCCACTGGGCCGGCCCAAGGCTATTAATTTTTATATGTTACTTTTCCATTTATTTTTCTAAATTAAAATATTTGGGGTGACAATGGTTAGTAGAATTACATAGATTTCAAGTGTAGAATTCTATACTACCTCAGCCAAATATCACATTGTGTGCTCACCACCCAGAGTCAGTTCCCTTCCATCACCATATATTTGACCCTTTTACCCTCTTCTACCTTCTCCTGGTAACCACTAAACTGTTGTCTATGTCTATGAGGTTTTGTTTCTTTATTTGTCTTGCTCCTTTGTTGCTTTCAGTTTTATATTCCACATACGATTGAAGTCATATGGTTCTCAACTTTTTCTATCTGACTTGTTTTGCTTAGCATAATTATCTCAAAATCCATCCATGTTGTCACGAATGACAGTATTTCATCTTTTCTTATGGCAGAGTAGCATTCCATTGTATATCCTGCTACTTCAGTAAATTCTTTTATTGTTTGAGTTAGTCTTGTTATTGATTCTCTGTGGTTTTCCAGGTATATTATCAGATCATTTGCAAACATAGTTTTTCTTTGTCTTTAATCATTCTCATGTCTCTAATTGATTTCTCTGAACATGTGTTAAAATTTGTCAAATGTTTTTCTCAGTGTCTATAGACATAGTTTTATGATTCCCCCTCCCCCCCCCATTTAGTCTTATTACGGGCAGTAGGCTAAACAAAGCCCATCAGGTCCTAATCCTCAGAATCTAAATGTTATGTTATATGATTAAGTTTTTGCAGATGAAATGAAATTAATAATCTTCAGGTAAGGAAATTATCCTGGATTTTGAAGTCAGTCCTAAATGCCATCCCAAATATGGTTATAAGAGAGAGTTAGAGTGAGATTAGCTACATACATAGCGGAGAAAGCAATGTGAAGATGGAAGCAAAGATTGAAGTGATATGGTCAGAAGTCAAGGAATGCTGGCAGTTACCAGAAGCTGGAAGAGGCAAGGAATGAATGGATTCTTCCAGAGCCTAAGGGGGATTGGGGTGGGGGGTGGGGGGTGGGAGGTGGGGTGGGGTGAGAGAATCCAAGAACTTGATTTCAGACTTCTCACCTCTAGAACTATGAGAGAATAAGTTTGTGTTGTTTTAATCCACCAAGTTTATGATAATTGTAACAGTGGCCATAGAAAACTGATGGGGATTTTGGTACTGGGAAGGGAGGTGCTGTTGTTACATACGCCTAAAACTGTGGAAGTGGCTTTGAAATGGGATAATGGGTAAGAGGTTAGACTAATTTTGAGATACCTGATAGAAAAAGCCTGAATATGCAGACTGCAGATGGAATTACAAATGTTAAAAGCTCTTTGGTGAGGTCTCAGAGATGGAAATGAGGAGAACATTATTGGACACTGCGAGAACGATGATCGTTTTTACATAGTGGAAGAAAAATTAGCTGAATTGATCCTACAGTTTGCGTAAAGCAATGTTTATAGATAATGAACCTGGATAGTTAGATGAGGAGATTTCCAAACAAGGTATTAAAGGTGCAGCCTGGTTTCTTCTTGTTGCTTATAGTAAAATGACAGAGGAAAGGGATAAATTGAGTAAAGAATTGTTAAGCAAAAAGGAAACAGCACTTGACAATTTGGGAAATTGTCAGCCTATTTAGATTGCACATGATACTAAAAGGAGGAGGTTTACTGTTAGGAAAGTGTGCTCTGGAGAGAATGCCAAGCATGTGGCTAGACAACCTTTTACTAGTGTTGAGGAGATATATATGTGTGTGTGTTGGATTATGTTTGCTAACATTTTGTTCAGAATTGTTGCACTGATATTCATGAGTATTGTTGCTTTTTTAGTGTCTTTGTATTGTCTTTATCTGTTTAAGTATGACTATTATATTTGTGTCATAAAAAGGATTAAAAAGTTTTCTTCCATTTTATCAATTTGTAGAGCATTGGGACTAACTAGTATTTGAAGGTTTGGTAGAATTCCTGTGAAATCATCTGTGATTGTTTTTGTGGGGGAGTTATTTAATAACTTTCTGTATTTCTTATGTGGAAATTGGTCTATTTAAGCTTTCAAACCCTAATGAAGTTAATATGTAATGTAGGTTTTTGAATATATTTGCATAGAGGTCTACAACTTAGCCTATTATGATTTAAACATTTGGTTTGTTTGTCTCAATGTTTTTTTTTTCCTTTTCTTATTTCCTCTAAAAATATTTGAATATTTTCCCTTTTTGTTGATCAACTTAGCTAATGGTTTATTTTGTTACCTTTCCCCCAAATTATGATTTTGATCCATTGACATTCACCGAATGCTTATACAGCAATGTAGGCCTATCAACTTTTCTTTCCTGTCTCCTATTTTTTAGTTGCAATATTTCTAATTTGTCACAATATACAATAGCTGCATGGCAGTCTTTCAATTCTATTCCCACCTTTGTTTTAGTATTATATGTACATTTATATATATTTTAAATGCTTCATATTAGTCCTTTTATTAAAATTTTTGCAGTCATGATTTGGTTGGATGAAGTTTCTTTAGTAGACTCTTCAAGAACAGTCTATGGGTACAGAATTCCTTAAGTCCTTTTTTTAAAAAAAATCTTAAATTACAGTTGACATTCAAAATTATTTTATATTAATTTCAGGTGTACAGCATAGGGGTTAGACATTTAAGAACTGATCCGCCTGACTAGTCTAGTACTCACTTGGCACGATATATATTTATTACCATATCATTGACTATATTCCCTATGCTTTACTTTACGTCCCATGACTGTTTTGTAACTACTAATTTGTACTTTTTTATTCCTTCACCTTTTTCACCCTGCCTTGCAACTCCCTCCCATCAACAGCCCAACAAATCTAGTACCCATCGAACACCATACATAGTTATTACAATATTATTGAGTATATTCCTGATGCTATACCCTACATTCCCATAACTACTTTGTAATGACCAATTTGTGCTTAATACTGTTCCCTTTTCCACTCACCCCCAAATCTCCTCTCATCTGACAACCATCTGTATTCTGTATCTATGAGTTTGTTTCTGTTTTGTTTATTTTGTTCTTTAGATTCCACATATGAGCAAAATCTTATTTTACCTGTCTTTCACTGTCTGACACTCCACTCAGCACAATACCCTCCAGGTCCATCCATGCTGCCACAGATGGCAAGAACCCATTCCTTTCCATGGCTGAGCAATATTTCATTGTGTATATGTACCACCTCCTCTTTATCCATTCATCTATCGACGGACACCCAGGCTGCCTCCACATCTTGTCCATTGTAAACAATGCTGAAATGGGCATATGGAGGCACATGTCCCCTCGAAGTAGCGTTTGGGTCTCTTCAGATAAATATCCAGAAGTGGGATTTCTGAGTCCTTCTTTGTCTCTTGTTATAGCCTTTGTTTTAAAGTCTATTTTGTCTGACATAAGTACTGCTACTCCAGATTCTTCTTCTTCGTTTTCTTTTGTTTCCATTTTTATAAAATGTTTTTTTATTCCCCCTTTACTTTCTATCTCTGTGTGTTTTTTCAATCTGAAGTGAGTCTTTTGTAGACAGCATATGTATGGGTTTTGTTTTCTTATCCATTCAGCCACCCTATGTCTTTTGATTGGAGCATTTAATTCATTTACATTGAAAGTATTATTGAAAGTAGCTATCGCCAATTTTATTATTCATAATTTTGATCTTTTCTTTTTCCATCTTAAAGAAGCTCCTCCAACATTCCTTATAATATTGGTTTGGTGATGATGAACTCTGTTAGCTTTTTTTTGTCTGGGAAGCTCTTTATCCGTCCTTCGATTTTTAATAATAGCCTTTCTGGGTAGAGTAATCTTGGTTGTAGATCCTTACTTTGGAGAGCCTGCCGAAGATTTTTCTCTCACTATGCTATCTCCATTGTGCTAAAGCATAAGCCCTAGTAACTCTTGTCTGGGCTTCTGGTTTGGCCTCTTGTCAATTTTTATTACATAGAGAGCCTAAGAACCCAAGGTCAGTAACAAAATTGTTCATTGATATAGTGAAAGACTGCTTTACTATATATAAAATCTTTTTTTTCATAATTCCTTTCATAGAACTTTTAAAAAATGTTACTCTGTCGTTGCCTTCTTTGTATGTTCTAAAAACTCTGATGCTAGTTGAAATCTTTTGCCATTATTTTGAAAAACATTTTTTTTTTTATTTTTATTTTTTTTTTTTTGCAGAAGCTATTTGTGCTTTTTGCCTGGAAGTCTTGAGGATTTTATCTTTGTCTTTGTAAGTAATAGTTTTAGTAAGATAGGTCTCAGCTTTGATCATTTGGGGTTAATTTTCTCAGGTGATCAGTTAAGCTTTTTAAAGCTTTTTCTATTTCTGGAAAAATTTCTTGGGTTAGAATTTTAAAGAGTAGGTGTGTTTCATTTGTTTTCTTTTTCTTCTTTAGGGACCACAATAATGAAAATAGTATTCATTCTTTGCCTGTCTTCTATTTCTATTTTTCTCTGATATACTTTATGTCTTCCTTTGTGTCATTTTCCTTCTGGTGGTTGTTTTTCTGCTTTTCTTCAATGTCCCTTATAAAATTTTTATTTGAGTGCATTTTTCTCTTGGCTGTTTTGTAATTTCTTCTTTATTTCTGAGATAATATCATCTTCCCCCTCCCACATTTCTTTCCTAAGTTCAATCAGCTATTTTTTCATTTCTCCTTTTTTTGTCTATTTCTATTCTTGGTGTTGAATTTCTAATTTGAAGTGTTTTTTCATATCCTCAAATGCTTATTAGAATATATATAGTTTGTTATGGAGTGTAAACTTAAAGTTTCCTTCTGCTTCATGGTATATTTTTTTGGGGGGGAAGGGATTTTCCTCGGTTGATTTGTGTGAAAATTGATTCTGCAATAGTTTTTTGGGGGGATTTTATTGTTGTGTTTTTGGTTGTTGTTGTTTGTGTTTTTTTGGTGATATTGGAATGTTTTATATGGTTCCTTGTTAAATAGCAGTCTTTACTGTTACCCTAGTAAAATTTAGGTACTTGAGCAGGTTTTTGTTTGTTTTGGTGGTGAGGGAGGAATTGTGAGTCCACCAGTTTTGTCGATTAAGTTTTGTCTTCTAGGACCCTACACTTCCCTTCTTTTCTACTTTGTTACCGAATTGCCAAAGGACAATGTCTTCCTTTTTCCCCCCATTTTTTTTTTCTCTCCCAGAAGCTACAGGTTTGAAGGACTGTCCGTTTAAATCATACTAGTTCATTTCACTTGTGTCTGTCCCTTTAAATGATGTGTTTGGCCCTTTAAGTAGCTGCCTCCCCTTTAAAAGCACATACTTCGAAATTCTTTTTCTGAAGTCCTGCTCTATTTCATCTTTCTGGTGTCCTTTCCATCCTTCCCTTAGGTCTCCTTGTTTGTGCCCCTCCTCTGTATTCTGAGTAGTTTTTATTAGTTGGCCTTTGCTTGTAGCAAAGTTCTGTGGTGGGGGAAGGGAGGGACAAAAGGGTATGAGATTTACTTCTTGTTTTCTTTTTACTCATATATTTTTTAGCACTCTTGGCACTCTATTCAAATAATATTGAAAGTATGATTTTGCATAGAGATTTCATAGTTCTGGAGTTACTTTGAATTGTTTGATGGAGGGGAGGGCGTTTGAAGGTTATTTACTATACACCTGTCATTTTCTCCAGCTACTTGAAAGTCCTCAAGTCATGCATGTGTGTGTGTTAAAACAGCAATCTCAGTCTTGCCAGTGGTTTTACTTACCACCTCTACAGCTAATGACTCATTTTTAGATTTTGAACCCATACTTTTTTTTTTTAATCTTTGGATACATATATCCGACTACAATCATACAGCCTTAAACTCACCAAGACCATGACTCAACAATTTCCTTCCGCCACAAGCTTGATCTCCCCTCTCTCCTCACACGCAGTCTGTTTCTTATTGAAAAGAAGCATTCCTCATTTGGAGACTGAAGTCACAAATTTGAGAGTCACGTAGAGTCATCTATCTCCCTGCCCAAATGTCTAATTGACACTTAATAAGTGGCTATTGGATAAATGTCTTCACAATTTCTGGAAGAAGATGAAATAGAAACAACATTTCTGTCCTTTGACAACACCTGGCATGAGGCCGGGTAAGGTGCTCTTTGCTGCGTAGGCGAAGATCTTGCTGGTGATGGGAATAACAGCACCGAACACGTAGCATTTAATAAGGAGTTTGTACGAATGATAAACTTCTTATTTGAGTCCAAGATCTTGGGGGCAGGAAAAATGTCTCATTCGCTTGACAGTCTTTCATAATAGTTGGCAGAAAGCTTAATAAAAGTTATTAGGGTTATTTTAAATAAATGAATGATAAAATAAATAAAGGACTATGATATAAGCTGTGATAATAGCATACATCTTCTAATGCAAAGGAAAAGTGGTCTTGAAGATCACTAAACCTAAGTACGCCAACTCAAAATTTTACACACATTAGGAATGTTACAAAAATGAATAATATGAACACTCAGAAACTTGGGCAAACTGAGGATTCTAAATGAGGGTTTCTCACCCATTTTTGTGTGTGCCATGAACCCCTTTCACATCTGGTGAAGCCAATGGACATCTGTCTTTCCAACTAGACTCTATGGACGTCTCAGAATAATGCTCTAAAATGCATACCATAAAAAGCATAGCATTACAAAGAAAACCAATTACATAGAAACATAATTATCGAAGTATTAAAAAACACACAAATGTGTGACATAGTAATATATATGCTTCTTTATTAATGCATTAAATAACAAGGTCTAGCAGCCAGAATAATAACTACCATATTTTCAACTTGTGGTAAATATAAGCAATTTTTTAAAAGTTATTTGCCACCACTGCAATGTGATATGAAAACATCTGTGATTTCTGTTGGTGATGCAGTTAAGACACTACTACTGCAGTAGTTTCTTGCCTATATTCATAATCGAAAAAAAGCTAAATTTCAGTCAGACTATAGAAAAATAAAAATGCATTTTTTCCTATCCGAGTTCATGGCCATCTGAATTCTATACACACACCTACATCCATGAATTCCAGGTTAAGGACCCCTAATTTAGAAGGTACAGCTGCTGTTCAGCACCATCTGATTACAACCATGCGGAATTGGAAGCCCAGTGGCCTATGGGTTTTCATTTTTTGTGACCTCTGATCTAAACCTTTATGAAATTATGGATCCATCATTTTATATTCTCTCTGAAAGAGTTACCTTTACAGGGGTGGAGGGATGGGGAATTGGAATGTGACAGCTGAGTTTTCCCTTGACAGAAAGAAAGGTTTATTTTGCCCAAAACAAAATAGACTTGCATTTTGCAGAGTTAAAGATAATATCTATAAGCCATTCTCTTCAAACACCACTCTGAAGGAGCTCTCAGAGGCTGGGCCATGACAGAGGAAGGTGTGGAAGGTGATGGAAGGGGGCTGGAACCTGGAAAACAAATACTACAACCTGTAGATAATAAATGAAAAAGGGTAGGAACTTCCCACTGGCTGATAGAAAGAAAATGTCACAAACATGAAAACATAATAAAGCTGCGTTTGAGTCCTTGGTGCCTTCCCTTCGTGATTAATGATTGGTCTCAAATAGGATGGGTAAGGGAAAGTGAAGTTCCTCTTGAAGCAGTTTTAAAAATGCCACAGCTTTAAAAAAAATATATTGTAACATCAATTTAAAAAAATAAAAACCTGCTAAAATGTAAAGGTCAAGAAAGATTTGGGTGTTTTTAAATGCTGTCTTGAAGAAATTCTTATAAAGGTTAAGATGTCATGTAGTTTCAGAATTATGGGCAAAGGAAGGGGGTTCTGGACAAAAGCAGTGCTACCTTGGGGCCCTGGGTGACTGTGACCCACGCCGACAGTGGGCAGCGGGCAGCTAGTGGATCACAGTGTGTCACCATGGCAGTGGGACAACCCAGGCACTGCTCTCTCGGAGCCTTTAAACCATGAAAACATTTCACTTCTGGAGCTCTGTTCTGATTATAAGCAGCCCTCAGGATTATCTGTTCCCCCTACCCCACTACTCCCAAACAGCAGCTCTCAAAACCCCCCAGGTGAGGGAATTTTGAGCTCCTGCTGTTGCTTGCCTTCTCCCACTTTGCCCTGAACTACCCAATCCGTCCACAGAGAGAGCCACCTCTTGTTTTTAGATTTATGGAGTATGGCAGTATCTCCTCACCTCCACATAGAAAGGGTTCTCTGGACATGGCAGGGGTTTCCATGAATTCATGCCTAAGTGGTCTGGCGACAGGTGTTCATTTGCTCTCAGGTGTTCTAGTCACAAGCTAACAGACCCCTACGGGATGTCTCCTGGCCCTGTCAGTGCTCTGGTGGGAATGCAGAATGGAGTGCCTATGCACCAATACATCTGAGCAGGACTGCAGCTCAGGGACTCGGGGGGCCACCGGGCCATTGGAGACCAGCAATTCTCAACCAGTGCCCACAAACACGACACCTAAATCACCTGGAAGTGATCTAATTGCACCTCTCAGTGTAGTCTGTGGAGCAGCAGCTTTGGCATCACTGAGAGCCTGTTAGAAAGCCAGAATCTCGTGTCTCACCCTGGACCTCCTGAACCAGAATCTGTATGCTAACAACATGCCCTGGTGATAGTCTGCATGCCCGTTAAAGTCTAAGATGCACTTTTACTCAAGGCATATCTTCTGCATGAGTAAGTGCATACACACGTGTGGGCACGTACAGAGGACACCTCTCCCCCCGGGAATCTCCGCTGAATGATAAGAGTAAGTCATAACCCTCAAAAGAAAAGGATAGAAACTGCCATTGTGGAGAGTTCCAATCTATCATGCCCACAAGGGAACAAGAGCTTACAACTACATGCTTGCTGTGGGTAGTTACTACTATGTACTCGCTGTGCGTAGTTACTTAGCAAGCTTATCCTGTATGACGTGGGCCTTTTGAAGAACAAGCCAAGTCATCTGACCCCTCACACCACCTCTCCCCCAAATTAATGTCTTTGTGACATTAATTGAATTTATGTATCAGGGTTGGACCTTCAGGTAGGGAACTAGTCCTTTGCAAAACATCATTTGCAGGGCATCAGAAAGCTACTGTTAAAATGCAATCTGAGTGTTTTGTTAATTGAGTCTGGAATTCACCATCAAAGAGCCAATCATTTGAGTTAGAGTTTCTTGTTAGGCATGCAGTTCTCACTATTGCTGCTGAGATCACTTCCCCTAACATGAGTGAAATACTTTCCCATTCTTCTCCTCTGGTGTCTGTCCCAAACTCTCTTCCAGAGTCAGCTTAATTATCCTAACACTTTCTACTTACTACTGCTTCTTATTTCTGATTGTACTAATTTTATATATTCCATTCATTTAGCCCTGAAAATATACTCTTCTGCCATTGTATAATAGCCTGACTTTCTAACTAGATTTTTAAACCCATCAAGAGCAGAGATGTATCCTAGTTCTTGTATTTCAGCCCCCAGCCCAAGGCACTATATCTAGGAGAGGTCTCATAAACTTAAAAAACAAATTAAACTATTATCACCAGTTATTAATGGTTCTGGGTGACAGTGCTTTCCAGGTGCTGGGCATTTTACACACATCTAGTCATGTGATCATCACAATTACCCACTGTGGTTCTGGTGATCCCTATTCTCAGAGGACAGAGGAGATCAAGTCTCAGAAACCACAGAAGACTTTGAAAAGTCACATGGCTGGTGTGAGGCCAGGCCAGATTTGAGCTCAGATTTATCTGCAATGTGTGTCCCTTTTTCATTAATACTATTGTGGGGATGAGTTTTCCTTTTGCTGCCTGCTGAGAACAAATCAAATAAGGGCTCTGGGAGGAGAAGGCTGTCTTGAGAGAGAGATGGATGAATGCGTCCCCATGAGCAGTGGTTACGTGTGTGATACTGGCAAAGTTGTTTCTTTCGGTATATCCCAGCTTCTAAATCTCCAGCACAATGGTGGTTATTCTTAATTCACTGAGTAATTGAAAAGTTCAATAATCTAGCGGGGTATCAAAGGAGAGAAAATGTCCTGAATGTGAGAGCCAACTTCAGGGGCAGTCCTGTGTATAGCTGCTCCAGCTGCAACCTCATGCTTTTTCTCCTGCTTGTTCATGAAGTCTTCAAAAAGTGGCCGCAGGTCTTCTCAAGGGTGGCCCTCATACCATGAAAGAGCTTGCAAAAGTCTATCTCCCACCTTTTGATGTCAGAAAGAGTAGCTGTGTTCTTCACACTCAGGATGCGGAAGCCAGAAATTGCTCATTTATGAACCGGCTCGCAAGGAAACAATTCATGCTAAAGGGGCCTGGCTTACTTTTTGGACATTCACCACAAAACTGCCTTTGCTTTTCCTGACATCCAAAAAACAAAACCCCCACAACACTGTGGATTCAGAAAGAAGTGGATCTACTGTGATTCTTCCCAATCAATAGTCAATGAGGGATTTTAATTTTGAACACAATTACCATGATTACTCTGACCCCTATGGAGTCATTGCATTTTACTACTCTTTTGGGGAACTGGATTTCCATATTAAGGAAGGAAAGCTAATGATATTAGGAATCTTGTGTAGCTACATAAAATATATGAAATTCTTCCCTAAATATGTAGTGTTTTTCTAAGAACTCTTTCTGACTAAAAATATTCAACCTAATATTAAAATATTTTACAGATGTATAATTCACCACCCCAATTAAAACTTTAAGTAAAAGGGAACAGAGCTAAAGTGTCAATGTTTCTACCAGAGCTGTTCCTCTTTGAGGTGGCCACAATGGCTGAGACTCACATTTGAAAAATTCTTACCATTAGACAATTTATTTGGGTCATGACATTGTCTCTCGAAGGAACCTGTTAAAAATGCAGGTTACTTGGATTTAGTAACACATTTTCCACAATAACCATTATTCCAGATGCATGAATTACTTTATCAGATTAATTAGCTATCATCTATCGGACAATATGATGTTGAGGAAAGAAGGAATATTTTAGTGGACATCATTGAAGTATGCAACAGTTCTATGAGGGATATGCCTGCTTGGGGGCCCTAGGCTGGGGGTCTGGGAGGCTAGCAGACAGACAGACACTGAGTAACAAGGGGGAGAAGAGGAAAGTGAGGGGAACATCAAAATCAAACTCCTATGTCCTTCCCAGTTTTCTCTCTGATCACCTCAGTCTTGTTTTCTGCTTAAATGTTTTTCACTATAAAGTGACCGTGTAATCTCTACTTTGGCCCAGGCCTCCAAAATACAGGTCTTACTTGTATCAACATTAGAAATGAAATGATTTGCCTGCCCATGCCTGTGGCAGTGATCCCCCATATCTGGTTCTCTTCTCTGTCCTGGGCACGGAGCTCGGCAGCATTTCCCAGCCCTGCGTGTCTAGAGGAGCTAATGTAACTGAGGGTTAGATACCAGATTGTGGGTAGCCATAAGATATTTCACGTGGACTTCTATCCTCTCGCTGTCCTCCCCTGAGTGGCTGGAAGCCAACAACTAGGAGACATGAGACATGGGAGAATCCTAGGAGAAGGGCAATGCAGGGGTGTGTTGGACTGGAAACAAGCAGCTCAGTGCCATTAGTGATAAAGCAAACTCGATTGTGCTAAGATATTGAGACCTGCGTGTCACAGAGTATCATTTATCCCGAGTGCTATAATTCGCCATCTATACTGATATTTATTATCACTAGGTTCCAGAATACTTAAATCTGAGCAAAACAGGACTTGTAAATTATTTTTAAAATATTGTATGTATCAGCAGCTCTAGTTGGCTAAGGACTTTCTATCAGACACTTCAAGTGTTCTGCATGCTGGCTTAATCCCTACAACAATTTTCTGAAGTCGATTTGCTATCCCCATTTCACAGATGGGAAAAATGGACTTGGAAAGTGTATTAAAGAACTTGCTTTGGGTCATACTGCTAGTGAGTGGCAGCCTTGTGATGGTAATCTGCGTCATTCAGTGTTGCCAACGAGCTCTTTGCCAATGTGTGATTCTCATAGTTACTGTGAGAAAACAGGATCAGACCATGCAATGACATGGCAAGGTCACACCATGAACTGAGAAAAAGTCCTGGCCTTGAAGAGGAAAAAAATTATCTTATTTCTCTGCTCACAAAATAGTTGAGAGAACATTTCCTTTGTCTCCATTCCATACCTCAAAAATATTGAATTGATTTTCTTTGATTTCCCTTTTCTGCCCTCCATTGAAAGCCTTGATTATGCCCCAATTTGCTGCAAAGAGAACATTCTTGCTATTGAGTTATAAATTCTGCAGATGAGGAGGTTCTAACTAGGTTTCAACCGTGGGACATTTATCCCTCCAGTGATATATGCGTGCAACTCCCATCAGGGAATACTTTTCTTAGACGAAACAAAATTCTGTTTCAATAGAGGCGAAAGAGGGAAAAAGGTGGACACAATCTGTGGTAGAAAAATGCACCCCAAATAGAGACGAAATAAAGAATGGAGCTAAGTGGGGGTAGTTTATTGGCTGTTCTTGTGGATAGGGAATGTCGAGTTTCTTCTTTTCTTTTTTCTTTCTCTTTTTTCTTTTCTTTTTTCCTGTCTTTCTTTCTTTCTTTTTTTTTTTTAGCAGAGAAGGTAGTTTTGCCTGACTAACCCCTATGATGATTGTTGCTACTCAGATTCACTAAGAGAATGTATGTGGAAAGGGCTTCAACACTGCATGGTGCACCACACGTGAAAGACATGATTGTGCCTTTATTGATAGAAAATCTGCATGTGGTGTTCTGCTAGATGGTGCCCAGGAGGCTACAGTCTGATAAGTTGGGGGAAACTAGAACATCGTGGTTTAGAACAGGCTATGGGAGCAGAGCACAGCCCTGACTAGCTGCGCAAGAGTGTCGTCAAGTTACTTAATCTTTCCAAGCTTCAGATTCCTCCTTCACAAAATGAGGATAAATGTTAGCTCTCTCATTGTGGTTTGAGAATGACACAGGATAATACACAGAAGCACTCATGATTTGTCTCCTGTTTTGAGGAGAATGATGATGATAATGATGATGTTGACGTCCACACGTAAGACAGGAGATAAACCAGCCTATAATAAGAACAACTTTACATATCTGCTTTTATTATGTGTTAGCCTCAGTTTCATGGATTGAAGGGATTAAAAACAAAATCAGACTAGAAGGAATCCTAGAAAGATTTGGCCAGGCAATGACAGACAGTGGGTAGGTACAGCTCCCTGCTGGACTTCCATAGGACTGAGTGGTGGAATGGTAAAAGGAAACCACAAGTGAATGCGGTAATTTTTGCATGAGACTCATTGTACTTTGAGATCCCATCCAGGTTCCGGTAAGTACCAGATCATCAGAGAGGGAGTAGACTTTCAGAGAACACAGCTGGAAGCAGAAGTGGGCTTGTAGGGGAAGGTAGGACTCAGTGTTGGCAGAGAGAGAGAGAGAGAGATGGACAACTCTGAGAAGTCTTGTAAGATCAGTTGGGGGTTTAGGGTGGTGCTGGACCATCACCGGCTTGTCCTACAGGCCAATCCTGCATGTTGCGGTCATTTAGCATCCATCTTCTTGTAGGGACCAATCAGAGTTATCAGAGTTCAGAAAACAAAGTTTCTATGTTGTTTAGTCTGGAATTTGTCTTATCTTTTCAATATTCTATATGTTTCCCACCAGCCTACTAAAGAATATCACTTCTCTGAGGAACAGAATGGTCTGCTCTGATACTAAAAGTGAGATGTTTGTTTTTTGAAGCAACATAGATTCAAATAGCGATAACAGTTCTTTGTGGAAAATAAAAGCATCTTTATATTTATTTGAGTAAACAGAAAAATAGCACAATTGAAGTGATTTACCACCTACCAAACAACGCTGTTTCCTTTTGTAAGCCGTGTTCCATATACGAGGGTGGTAAAAGCACTATGCCGCACAAAGGGAATTGTGATGTATTCAGCCAGTGCAAGCCACCGTGCCTGTTGACAGGAGTTTACCTTGCTCCATTATGTTCCACCTCTGCCTACCGAGAATCATCCTGCATTCCTGAGACCGACAGGCTCAGCTGCTTGGCAAAAGGCTCTCTTCTCTAATGGCCAGTGTTTTGCCTGGGAGTCAACTTGTGGGGATTCATGCCTGTTGAATTGGGCCTAAAGTCAAAGCAAAACTTCAGAGAAGCTGTCATGTAGCCCAGGTGAAACCAGTAATATTTATTTATTGCAGCTTCCTTCTTCAGTCAGATAGTTCTTGTCCTAGAGAGGGTTTGGGATTTTCCACGGCCAGTGCATGCTTTTATGTTGGGAGGCAGGTCGTGAGGACACATAGCTTTCTTTTTCTTCTCTAGGTTTTCTTTGGAGATGTGGCAAAGCCGACTCACCAGGGCATCATAGGGCCCCCGGCTCCTCTGTCTCCTGGCCCCCTGAGATCTCCGCTATGACAGTAAGCCTACGTTCACTTTTTTTTCTTATGTGGCATTGACAACAATCACAATAATTGCCATTTATTGGTTCTGTATTATGTCCCTGAAATTATGCTAAGCATCATTGTATTCACATTATCCTCCCTGCCTTTCCTTAACAACTACAGAAAGTGGCTATATATGCAGCAGAGACTGTTGGTTTTCATCTCTAACTCCTCGGCCTGCTCCACAAGGTCTCCTGCAGGCAGGCTAGTGTCCCGCGTGACAGCTGTGTCCCTTTGTTGGAGGTGTGCTCTGACCTCATGGGATGATGTTTAGCCCACTCATGGGGTAGGCTGGAAATACCTGAAGGTCCTTGGCTCTGGAGTGACCCTCAACCTTTGAGAGCTGTGCGTTCTTGCATAAATCTCCCAACTTCCTCTTCCTTGGGTGGGACAATTCTGAAGCAGATTTCCACAGTCTCCTGAAGGGTCCTCAAAGGTATTGAAAGCAATCCATTGCAGTGATTACCTCTCTTTGAAACCACTTCCTCCCCATCTCATTTCCTCATCTCCTCTCCATGCTCCTCGTGATTACCATCCAAACTTGCTCCCTATCCTTGACTCAAGATTTATCCTTGGGGGAATCCAAATCAAGATAGTACATGATGGCTCTCACATAACCAAAGAAAAATGGAGGCTTAGTGAGGTTGACTTGCCTGCCGACATGTAGCTGATGAAAGGGCAGATAGGATTTGAACCCAGACTGTCTCTCATTATGTTTTTCTGCTTCCAGCAGAAATGGTCTAGACCTATTTTTCTAGTTAATTTATTATATTAGTTAATCTATAGCTTCGTTTCACAAAGGACTTGAGGCAATACAACCTATAGTTCCTTCATCTGTCAAAAAATGTATTTCCCTGTGTCTTATTCCATTGAGACTCAGGATTCAGCTAACAATATAATTAGAGACAAATTTAATAAATTAATTAATATTGCAATGCTATTGTCTGAAAATGGCTAAATGTAGTATGCCTCTGGAGGTATTTATAATTTACAAGGGACTTTTAAGATTGCAATACCATAACTTAAATGGCTCTCTGTTAGTGGAATTTCCAGCATCCAGTGGTTAAGGAGACCTCTCCAAGCCCTGCGATGGGATGGATGTTTCCTGAGTTCCAAATTTCATATGTCTTGCCATTTGCTTACTTACTCTGCTTAATGACGCCAAAGCTCTATCTAATCATCAAGATTCCTCTTCAACTGGAAGGCATAGTTCAACCCTGAATGTGTGCTAACCGGGCTCCTTCTAAGTGACCAAAACATGCAGCCCTCCTTTTTTCAACTTCCTGTCTCACCAGGCGACACAGAAGACCTGTTTACCTGCCTTAGTTCCCCAGCCTATAAAGGGAAGATAACACTTGTTCCAACTTGCTTTTCATGGGGTGATGTGAAGACAAATGCGAGAAGGTCTACAAAGTCCTCTGAATTCTTGGGATAAGGCGCTATGTAAATAGAACACAGTCTTATTATGATTAAACTTGAATGTAGCAGCTCTAGGAGTGCAGTCTGGCTGGAAGGTAGGAGTGCAAGGTTGTCCCTTCTAATCATTGCCCCCGTGAATTCACCATCTGGCTGACACATCTCAGAAATGCCCATCCTTTTCGCACGTTCAACTTGGTTTTTATTCTCATAACTTATTCTCAAGTTATGCAGTTACATTTTTGCTTTTCACATTCTTTAGATTTGGGGTCATGTTTTAGAAAGCACATATGTACAAACATATATGAATCACCTAATAGGTGACCCAACTCCCGGGGGTCAGTAACTAGACGTTTGGATCAGTAACTAGACATTTAGATGTAAATTCTACTCTGAGAACAATATTCTTGACCATCTGCATGCTCTCTGTGGCCTGATACACACTCAGACATCTCCCATTTTCAAAACAACAGGCTACACAGTTTTCCTTTTTGTTGAAGAATTGGAACGACTGGATTTCTCAGCAAAAGCAAAACAAAACAACCATAGAAAAACACTACCTTTTCCTTCCCAAATTAATTCTTTCAGTTTATGCTCCTAACTCCATAAAAATGTGGTTTAGCTTTTGAAGTTTTTATTAATATTTATAATGCCCGTTTGGTGCCCTTGAACCTCCCAGAAACAGAGACCTGATATAAATACCCAGCTTCTAGGTGGTAGTATACTCAAGCCCAACCATAAACTTTAATGTTTATACATATATATATTTGACTTTGCTTTGTTTCTCCTGCCTCTTGATGTGGAAGAGATTTTTAAAAATAGTTTTAAAAATGCAAATTTTAATGGCTTATATTTTAATTTCAAAAGTAATGCATGCTTGTAAAAAAATACAGATGTGCATATAGAAAAAAATGAAAAAGGTCCTCTTTCCCAACCAGTTTCTAAAATCTCATGGAAGTAAACCATGTACTTTCAATCCTTTTAAATTAGGGTCCTGTTAGTTTGAGTGATTGAAATTGTCTTAAAAGCTAATCACAGTCATATTTCTCTCTCTTTTATTTCTGAATAGGAATGTAATAAGAAGTGTAGAAAGTTTCAAAAATACAGTGAAGTTTAAATAAGAAATGAAAATTGCTCATAAGTCTAATACCCCTCAAAAAACAATTTTTAACATTTCAGTGTACTTTTTACAGAATTTTCCTCTGTAAATACAAATAAAAAGTGGTACCCTACTCCTCCCACTTCCTCAATGTTGTATTGTGACAATTTTCCAATGTCAAGAAAAGTCTCCAAAAAAACATACTTTTGATTGGCAGTGAAATATTCCATTGTAATTGCTTCAGCTTAAATTATTTCCAAATAATAAGGTAGGGTGGAGTGGGGGGGTGCTATCCCTCTTACCTCATGTTTCCATGGTGGGGGTGGGGCTGCAAAGGGCTTCCTTTCTGCTGACGAGGAAGGACACATATAAACAGACACTTTGCTTGTCACCTTTGGATCCCAAGGTGGAGTGATTCCTCTGGCAGGTGACATGAAGGTATCAACTTAGTCATTCCCCAGCACCATCCTGTGACTTTCAGAGGCTTCCTGTTTGAGCTCCCCCATCTCATTGGAGCTGCTGGACTCCAGGATGCGATCAGTTTCTCTTGTTTTCCAAATTGGATTCACTTATTTGGGAATGTTTTTACCAAATGTTGAATTAAACGGGTATTCAATTCTGAAGTAGTAGTAGGCTTTTGACCAAAGATTGAGCCATTTTTCTAATCTGGTTTAATCAACCAAAGGATTATGTATAGATGCTCAATTGAATTCTTCTCTCTCACCTGGCTCCTAACATGGAGGGGAAGAAATTGTGAGTCAAGAGAAAAAGTGTAATTAATTATACTCTTAGGTCTAAATCAATATTACTATAGTTAACATTTAGTTAGTATTTACTCTATTCCAGGCTGCGTTTTCTCATATAACTGTCCCAAAAAATCATGTGTGGTGGTATTACTCCCATTTTATAGATGATAAAACTGAGGAATGGTGACACCCCTAGCGAGAGATAGAGCTGAGATTTGCTCGTATGCTCCAAACCACTTCACTCTATTCCTTTCTTCTATTCCATATCTTAAATAATACATGAACTTTTTTGTCCATAAATTGTGGCTTGATCTCATAGACTACCCAATGCTGTCTCTCATTATTGAGTATATGTCTGTCATTACTTTTACAGTATTTTATTTTAGTTATTGAATACCTTTCAGTACTATTTATAGTGACTATTTTGGTATGCATTTTTTTGTTTTTATGCAGTTAAATCTATTCTTACCTTTCTTCATGACTTATTCCATTTTGACTTTTCTGCTCTTGGCTCTTCTGTTTTTGTCCTTGCCTACCCTAATAGATTTTCATCTATATTTTACTCTAAATTACTATGGTTTTATTTTAGAAATATAACTCGTACCATCCAGAAATTATTTGGTGTAAGAGAGCCATTCAAATTTTTTGCTTTTTAAGAAAAAAAAAAAGTCAGTTGACTCAATGCCATCCTTTATCCATAACGCAATGCTGTGCAATGCTGTGTACACTGACTGTGTAGGCACCTACCTGTGCCCATATTGCATCAACCTCCTGAGAATGGGGACAAAGGGCCATTTAATAACAGACCGATGCTCAGGCTGCTTCTGATGTTACAAGTAATAATATCGTTAGTCTCTGACCCCGACGTCTCATTTCTTCTGCCACATAAAACTGTGGCAGGCTCACTTATTAGCTGGCAAGTAAGGTAAACGCTCAGACCCTTCACAGTTTTTACTGTTTGAGAGATTCTACTTTCTAGAAATTTACTTATAAATTTACATCTATACTCAGAAGTAGTATTGTTTGTAATTTTTTTCCCATGCTATCTTTAATAAGTTTTTATGCCTATACTACTACCTATAAAAGGACTTTGAAAGTTTTCCATTTTTTTATGTGCTAAAGTATTTTTTATATGTATATGTACGTATATATAGTTATATATTTATAGAGTTATATGTAATATATTATTCTATATGTAATAATAATATACAACATATACAATATATATGTTTTTATATAATATACATATGCATATATATTGTACAGACTAAGACTTGAAAATAGTTTTTTAAATAGTTTTGATTTAGAGGCCTTATTGAAATTTATTTTCTTTCCAATTTTTTTCCCACCAACAAAGATTTATTCAGTTTACTAGTTCTTATTGAGTTAACTTTAGCCATTTATATTTTTCTAGAAAATCAGTGAATTTGAAAATTTAATAGTTTATAGTATTGTTATATAGTTTTAAGTGTCTTTCATATGTATAATTATATCACATTTTTCATTTTATGTATTTGTTGTTTTAAGCCCTTTCTTTTTTTTCCCCTGGACTTGCTAGAATATGCCAGACTATCAAATTTTTTTTCTTTACTTCCAATTATAATGTTTTTCAGCACAACTCCTTGTGCCTTGGTTTTGTATTTTATTTTATTTTTAATTTATTGGGTTGACAATTGTTAGTAAAATTACATAGATTTCAGGTGTACAATTCTGTATTACATCATTTATAAATCCCACTGTTTGGTTTCATTACACTTTGCTTTTATTTTTGTTATTTACATTCTTCTGCTTCTAAAAAATATTTTTATTTTCTAACTTTTAAATTTAATTGTGCTTAATTCTTTTATTTGTGTTACTTCTGATCTAATAAATCAAGCATAGCAACCTGCTTTTTCCTCTGAATAGTTTTAATGCCATTTTGTAAGATTTGATATGCAATGTTCTTATAAGTACTATTTTCCCCCTAACTTATAATCACAATTTTTATCTTGTCTTTGATCCAAGAGTTACCTATCCATATAATTTCTAATTAACAAATAATCATTTTTCTTTTTAAGACTCTTTTTAATATATTCTAGTTTATTTCATTGCAATTGCAAAATATAGGTTGTATAGTTTATCAAATTTTAATTTTTGTTCTATAATGTGATTAACTTGTAAAAATATTCCACAGATGTTTTAAAAGTATATGTGTTCATGGAAGGGCATAAACTTTAAATTATAACAATTATATAAACTAAAAATTATTAGTTAAATCTTCTTTGTATTAGGCTTACTTTATTTATCAAGGAAGGAAAACAGTTTCAAGAGTTCAGTTGTTTGTCTGCCTATTTCTTCGAATATACTGAACAGTTGTGTGCTTTCTATAATCTAATGGTATTTAGTAGATGCATAATGGTTCATACCTTTTGTTGAGAAATCTGTCTTTTTTAAGCACTCTATATCTACATTCTTTGTTTTGTCCTCTGCCTTTGTCTATTTTTTGTGCTATTGACCTTTTTATTTAAATAAATCTGGTAGATCTTTAGTTATCTTTTTGTTCTTAATTTAAATGTATATTTTAATCCAGCATATAGTTGAATTTTATTTCTTAACCCAATTTAATAGTCTTGATCTTTTAATAAAAAACTTCAATTTATTTATATTTATTTTCATAACTGACATTTTCTTTTCATCTTTTACGTTTTCTTTCTCTCTACTTCTTTGCTGCTGCTTTTTTTCTTTCATTTGATATATGGACTAGGTTTCCTTTGCTCGTTTTCCTATTATGATTGAATGTTTACTTGTGTTTCCTTGAAATTTTAATTAACATATGTAATCCTATACTTCTCTAATCATGAATAAAACAACCTATTGACCTCTTACTTCATTAGATGATGAAATTAGTGTGCATCAACCATTTTCTTGCTCTCATGAAAAAAAAATATTTTTAGATGTTAACCATGGTACGGCCCTGAGACCTTTGCTCACTTCTCTTCAGGAGCTAGTCAGTGCTGCTAAAATTATAGAACATGTTGCTAGTAAATTTTCTATCTTTCTGATTATCCAGTCCAAATGCTTTACTATAATGAAACCACTAAAACCTCAGAAAGGTGAAATGACTTGCTCTAGGTCCCAAAACTAGTTAGTGGCAGTATTAGTCAATATTCTACCTAGAACTCAGGTCTTTTGATCCCCAAACTAGTACTCTTTCTAGTATATTATATATTTTACTAGTAGCAGTTGAGCCAGTGAGCACATCTGGTTTTTTTAGGATTGGGCAGAAGTATGTAGAGGAAGAAAGCGCTGCAGTTTAGAGAAAGGCATAATGGCAGAGCATAGGAGTGTTTGATTTCAAGAGGAGACAATATACAGCTTATCATTTAAAATAAACATAAAACAAAAATGCAAGCTTTTCTTGCTGGCTCTGTCACCTCACTGAGAAGAGGACTTCGGTCAAGCCTTTGGATTATCAGGCTGCCTTGAGCTTTAGATTGCCCTTTTGTTCACTTTTATTGAGTTTTAGCAAGAAGCCATCTGGTGAAATATTTTGGACTTCGGTTGATAGTTAGCATGTGAAACAGGCTGATTTCAAGAGTGAATACTCAGCCACCAAATGAAATTTAACAAATAAGGGTGATATTAACTAAATTATAATCCCAATAGCATCTCACTTTAATGTTTACTGGTTGACTTGAACACGATCGTCAATTGTCATTGAGTTCAGAAACGACTCTTAGGGACGTTATCCCAGGAAAGCTCTGGCATTAGGAGATAGGCCTGTTTTTCATCCCAGTACCAAGGCTTTCCAAAATCAGCCCAGTAGACTTAATGAAATGTGCATTCAGGGAGCAGAGGATGGTGGAGCTAATGCTTGGAAAAGATATCTATAGTTCAGCTCCCATGAACATGGATACACCCTTTGATCCTGAGAGGATTTTTTTTCCTCCTGACAACAAACAACAAATAGGTAGTATCTTTTCCAATGTTACTTTTCCATGTCTCAGACACCAACTGGGTATGGATGGAGCTCCCTTAAGATGTCAATCACAAGTCCTAGTCCACTCATACTTCTTCTGACTGACTGGCTATACATTTGGGGTTCCCCCTAGAACAATTCATAGAGCTCAGGAAAGCACATTACGTGCTACATGAAAGAGATGCATTGGGCAAGGTATGGTAGAGGGACCATGGGGCTTCCCTGTTTTCTTCAGATGTGTCACATCCCAACACTTGGATGTATTCACCAACCAGGAAGCTTTCTGCATTTTGTTGTTCAAGAGTTTCTGTACCATTCAATCTACAGCCCTTTCCCTCCCCTTCCTGGATATTGGTAGGGGCAGCGGAAAGTTCCAACCCTCTAATCACTTGCTCTTTCTGGTGACCTACACAATCCTGAGGCCATTTAAGGGGTCCAACTTTAAGTCAGCTCATTAGCATACCCTCAGGTGTCATGGAAAGTAATGCCTTATGAATAAACAAAGACACACCTTTCACTCAGGAAATCCCAGGGGATTTAGAAGTTCTGTGCCAGGAACCAAAGACAAAGACCGAATGTATTTTTGTAGTATACCACAGATCCTTATGTTTTCATATAACCCTCTGGGCAGAGCAAGGAGGTCATTGGTCATCTATATAGGACCCACAGTTTATAAGTGAAGGATTTTTTTTTTTTGGTACAGAACCCAATAGATACCTGATGATATATTGAAATGAGAATATCTAGAAGACAGACATGGCCTGGTTCTTGTAATTTCTGAAGTTAACAGAGGAGGGTGTCCGGGTGTTTTTAAAGACTATATTTCTCTTGTCCATTTCACCCATGTTTTACACACCTCTTCCTGTTGAGGAGTTTAGTGTGTTTTTGCAGGTTGTATTTAAATAATTGTACAAACATTTTATAGACTGTGTTATTTGGCTCATTTTGAAGATAATACTCAAAAAAAAACTTATTCAAGATCACACACACAGTATCTTCCTAAATTGGCAAATGATCTCTGTGCATTTACCTGCTGGCCTGCATGATTCTTGAATTTTAGAAATGATGATGCTGGATATGTGTCTACATGACCTTCAGCCCTTTACATACAGTATCACTGGGTAAATATCCTTGGGTAAATATGTGTGTTTCCTATGATGGTTTGAGTGATACTTATGCTTTAACAAATGACCCATTTGTTTCTGGCTACGTAGCGGCATCCCTTCCAGCACAGCGTTGGCTGGGCTTAGCAATGGTAAATAGCTGTAACTCATTTTTTGATACTACGTGTTACTGTGTTTGTCTTTGGAAATTGTTCAATCTATTTTGCCCATTTATGCTCAATTTCATTAATGGGAATCATGTTATGATCCCAGCTCAGTAAACCTAGATTCTGGGATACAGGTTTGGTGTCCATGTATTGACCGTAGTATTGGGCCTTATGGACCATATTTTTTCTTGACTTTGGGTGATTCTCAACTTGAATATAACAACACCATTAGGGGGGTCAATTCTATTGCTTTCTAGACCTTTGCTTCAGTTTTAAAATGATGCCAGGATGACAGTATGCCACTTTTTTCCTACAGAAAAATAATTTGTAGACATTGTTTTCTCCCATCTGTCTACCATGTGATAAGATATGACCAAGAAAGCCAACTTTGGTACACGACAGTTCTACCTGGCCAATGAACTTGCTCCATCAGGCAGAGGCCTTCATGTAGGTTTTGGTCATCCTTTGTACTCTCAGGGAATGGTGATTTTACCCAGTCTACAAGGAGGTCTGAAACAGTGATTCGGAAGCCTGACTCCTCACCTGGAAAAGCTGAGGAGTGTTAGAAAAAACAAAACAGATTCTTAAGCTTCAACTAGATTAACTGAATCAGAATCTCAAGGGTCTTAGAATCTCAGTTTTGAAACATCTAGTAAAGTGGTAACACTGTTGGTGGATCTTTAGTGGGAAGAACCACTGGTCTGGAGACACTGAAATGCTTCCGGTGTATACGTATGTGTGTGTACTAAACAATAGCACCTTGAAATTAAAAGGAATTCTCCTAGCTCATCTCTCATTTTATGGGGAGGATATAGAGGTCATGGCATGTTCAGTTACATTTCTAAGCCCACAGAGTTAGTCAGTTAGAATTGTGAAAAGCAAAGTCAAACAAAAACCAAGGGTCCTGATTCTTAATCCAGACTCGATGTTCTCTAAATGAAGCTATCTTTGAATATTTTCATAAAGTGTTACCATTTGTAAATTTAATATTTTATCCAGGAGAGATAAATATATGTTAAATATCTCTGTCCTCTGAGCATTAGAGCAAAAATAAATTTTGAGAAGCAAGGGTTAACAGAACAATGCAACTTTACCATAGTAGTAGCTGACAAGTGTTAACTTACTGTTCAAAAAGTCATTTTGGTGCAGGTTGATATCAGCCCAGGTAGGTGTATTGAGAGAGGTGGAGGAACAGTATGGACTTAGCACAAGTGTGTAGACATATATAGGCTTAGGATCAAATCCTGACTCCACTACATGATTCTAGGCAATCCTAGGCCTCAGTTCTGGGTCTATAAAATAGTTATAATATGTTCCTTTTGTCATTGTTGTTAGGTTAAGTAAAACAATGTATGAATAGTGCCTGGTACATAGGAACTAATAATATTTCCTCATTCATTGAGTGCTTCTTAAATTCCAGCCACTGGACAAAATATTAAAAATTATCATTATCCTCTGAGGGGGTGAGTTATACTTATGCCCATCTTAAAGATGAGAACCTGAGACTCAGATGTTCACTAACCTGCCTGGATTCAAGACAGTATTAAGAAGCTGAGATTGGCATTCTGCCTATCTTAAAAAACCCCAGGTTTCATGACTCTTCTACATTGTCTTTCAATAATGACAGTTATCAGAAGCCAGTATAATTTAGTTATCAAGCATGTGACTGAGGAGTCAGACTCAGGTAGGATCTTTTAACCCAGATCCTTCCATTTTAATAAATAACAGCTCTGTGACCTTGTATGCATTCCTTAATTTCTCTATTCCTTGTTTTCCTCATTTGTACAATGAAGATGATAATCTAGTTTATAAGGTTGTTAAGAGGATACCCAGTAAGTAAGTCTCAGTATGTCTTTTGCTTTTTTACACATTAGTCAATTCAATATGTTAAATGAGAGTGAATTCTGGGTCTTGACCATGCTTTGGAAGATTATAAAAAAAGGTGTTTTTTTGTTGTTGTTGTGGTTTTTGGTTTTTTTTTTAGCATGCTTTCCCTAAACCTAAGGTGCTGTTGTAGTAAAGGTGTTTGCTGAAGGGCAGTGGAAACAAAGGTTGGTACATTTTCCAGGTTCCTCCAGCGAGAGTTGGTCTTTCCTCTAGCAGGGGTGGACTCTCCCAAGTTCTACAGCCCTGAAAACCGTAGGTTGAAGGAGAAAATGAGCCAAATCTGAACAGCATCTTATCACCCCACTGTGATACGTTTGGCAAGCATGCTTATAGAGAAGGGGCTCAGTTTTATGGACTTCTGACTGCTCTGCAGAATGGAGCCCAGCTCTAAAGAGGTACTAATAGTGACATTCCATGCAGAGACGGCCCCTGTGATATGATAGCTGAGGTATTGGGCCATCTATTGTGTACTGTCCATTCAAACGAAAGATTTTGGAGTATAAAAGCAGATGCTGCTAGTGACCCCAAGGGATACGTGTGTGTGTGTGTGTGTGTGTGTTTTATGTGCTTTTAGTTTTTTCTCACACTCATTCCATTTTGAAGGCTGAAGGCAAAAGTTACACATTAGAACATTCATGAGACCATTTTTCCTTTGCACTTACCTGCAAAAATAAAAAACTAAACTACACTGTCTTAAAGACATTAGCTTTTCTTTTGTTAACTAAATCTAAGGAGTGACCTGTTAAAGATCATCTTTATATATATTAGCTTTCTAAGGGGAAAAAGCTGGCATTAAGAAACATGAAATATCACTTACCATATTTTAGTTCAGTAATCTGAAGTTTGACAAATTTCCCGCCGTCTCATCTTTCCTAACAGAAGCAATGCACGGGCTGGCGTGTAGGCCTTTTTAACATTTTGTTCTTTGTCATAGAAGAAAATATTTTAACCCTCCTTTATCTTCCTTCTTTATGCACACTGTGCTCCTCATCCAGTGCCAAGATGAGGCTGAACCGCAGCCCGGGAGGAGAATGTCTGTCTCAAGCCAGCTGTTTCCTGCCTCCTCCCATCTCGCCTAAGAGTTGTATGCTTTATTGAATTAACCAATACCAGTGCATTGTTTTGTGAGTTATATGTATATGTGAGTTAAAATATAACCCACTACATGTCAATATTGTACTAAAAATACATCTTTATACTTTTTTTTAACAAGCATTGCTTTAATTCAGTACTGAAAAACAAATCTCCATTTCTAAGACAGCAATTTTACATGCCTATAAATACCTGGATGTATAGAAAAATCAGATATGTGATGAGCTGAACATACAAAATTGATAAAAAAAATACTGGGTAACTATTTGAATTGCAAAGGAACCCTACACTTTGTTCAAATGTTTCTTTAAAAGTAGTAATAATATCTTACGTTTGCATAGTGGGAAAGGCTTTGCAGATGTCTTTCATGTACATTAGCTAATTTGCTGCTCTCAACATTCCTGTGAATTAACTGGGGTAGTGACTATTATCTGCACGCTTTATGGATAAGAAAACTACAAAGCATCCTTAGCACATTTGACATGTAATTGCCTTTACAAAAAGTCAACTCATCACCAGTTTAGGTTCATTAATCCATTGTGAAAAGTTTGCCTACATGTATTTACTCATATATATGGATAGTTACTGGACTGTCTTGGTTATCTCTTGCTGTGTAACAAATTATCCCACCACTTAGTGGCTCAAAAGATGATTTTATTATATATCGCTATTTTGGGGGGTTAATAGTTTTAAAAGGGCTCAGCTGGGTGATTCCTCTGTTCCATGTGGAGTCAACTAAGATCACTTGGGATACTCAGCTGGCAGGAGATTCTCAGATGCCTTTATTCACAAATTTAGTGCCTGGGCTGGAAGATTGATCTTGGCTGAGACTGCCAATTAGAGTGCTTACACATGGATTCTACAATGTGGTATCAGGGTAGTTGGGGATTCTGGGCTGTCACAAAGGCATCATTCCAAGAGAACACAAGTGGAGGTTGTCAGTATCTTAAGGCCTGGCTGGTTTAACAACTAGCCTAACATCACTTCTGCCATATCTGTTGATTAGAGCAAATCATGGAGCCTACCCATTTTCAAGGGAGGGGGCTATACACCCTCCCTCTCAAGAGGTAGCAGAGAATTTGTGGCAATCTTTAATCTGCCAAAGTCCATTCTTTGGCCATACATTATTCACATTCCTTCCCTATGCAAAAATATATTCACACTCTCAAAAGAACCCCCAAATTCTCATTTCATGACAGCATCAGGACTCAGGCAGTGTCAAGATCAGGCTCAAGATCTAAGACCTTGTCATCCAAGTGAGGTACAGGTATGGATGAGACTCTTCAGGTATATTTCTTCGAGTATGAGTCCTCTTAATCTGAAAACCTGCAAACTAAATCGTTTGCCTCTGCCCAACTTAAAATGTTGAGACAGATAAGACAAATGCAATGGTGTCGTGCAGGGCGGCCTGCGGGGCCTCTGGTCCCGCTCCCCACATAAGAAAGCAGGATGTGGTGAGGCCAAAAAGGAATACCCACAGAGCCATAGGTAGGGGAGTCATATCACTGTAGTCTCACTGGAGGCTGGAGTCACACAACCTGCAACCTGCTGTCCGCTTTCTGCCAACCGATCGACTCTTTCCTTGACTCTCCTTGACTCGACTCCCCAACATAGCCACGACAGTTATATTAGTGGCCAATGGCTCAATGGTTACAGCTGACGGCCAACTAGCCACAGCTGATGGCCATCTACTACCCAAGCCAGCACTGTTCCACATGAGGCCGAGAGCCTGGAAACTGCTCTCTGGGGCTCTGTCCCCACAAATGGGCATTCCCATTCCAAAACGGAGAATGGAAAACAGAGTTATTCCTAGTCTACAGGACTTCTGAAATCTTGCTGGCCACATGTTGACATTTGATTAAGTTGTCCTGTTTCCTAGGAATTACACAGTCATATAATGAAGTAATATTAATAATTATTTACTACAATTCATTTTTTAACTCAACTTTATCAATATTTATCATATATGTTTAAAAAATTGACACTTTTAGCATTTCTTCCAGAAATCAAACTGCAGCCCATCAGTTCATTAAATCTATTTTCTATTGCTTACATTGCCACAGACAACAGTATTGGCAAAATTTCTGCCCCTTCATAACCAGAGTCACATTTTCTCCAGCCTCCAATGGCAATTACTATGCTATCTTCTGGGTATTCACCAACAGTCTTCTTCACATCCTTGCTGTTTTCACTAGGGGTCTTCCCAGCTTCTACCCTGTCTGCTTCCAAAACCAATGTCAAACGTTTTCACATTTTGTTATAGTAGCACTCCACCTCCAGGTATCAAATTCTGTTCCTGTTATCTATTGCTCCATCATAAATAACCCCCTAAACTTAGTAGGTAAAATAACAATTATTTTATGATATGAGGATTTTCTTACTCAGGAATTCAGGCATGGCTCAGCTCAGTAATATTCTGCTCCATGCTGAATTGAGTGAATTCACTCAGTGGTCTTCTGCTGGAGAATGGGCTTGCCTGGAGACTTTATGATGGCTTCACTTCATGATGATATGACTACAACCACGACAGTTTTGCCTGGAAGGTGGGGCTCAGCTGGAGTTGTTGACTGGAGTATCTACCTATGGCCTCTCTAGCATGGTGGCTTCAGGGTAGTAGGACTTCTACTACCCTGGGTTGTAGTGACCCAGGATTCCCAGAGGGAGTATTCCAAGAGGTAGGATAGGGGAAATTGACACTTTCTTAAGGTGTAGGCCTGGAATCTGGCCCAGCTTCACTGTTGCTGTATTTTATTGGCCAAACAGTCATGGAGCCCACCCAGACTCAAGGGTATGAGATATAGACTCCATATCTCCATGAGAGGAATGTAAAAAAAAAAAAAAAATTAGTCGTACAGAAAAATAATGTTTAGTTTTTCATTTTGTATTATTTACTAATACTTATAGGACTGTCTGACCCAATGAACTAACTCAGGATTAGGAATTAGATTTTTAAGCTTTGGTTTCCATTTTTCCCATTACTTGGCTATGTTTGAGCTGATGTAAATAATCTTTGGGTTTCAGTTTCCATCATAGACAAAATGGAGATGATGATAACTGTTGGCACCCACTAGCTCAAGGGGATGTTGTACCTGTTAAAAAAAAATCAGTATTCAAAGAAGTACTCTCTAAAGTGCTCTAGGAAGTAGAATAATAAATTATTATAAGTAATTGGACCATTACAAGTGCACCACATTTTTCTAATGAGAAAGAAAATTGGATCTCGGTATTGTGTAGAATTAACAGGGCCACATAGGAACTCTGGTACACGTACAACATTCACACTTTAAACACAGAATTTAATGCCATAGCATATGTTTCTTCTGTCTTTCCTGTATGCCAGGCAATGTATATATTCTCATTGAACTTTTGCAACACCCCTTTGCGGTAGGTGCCATTATTAACATCTTAATCATGTTTTCTGAAACATTTTTGTTCTGAAGTTTAAATTATAACACATCTTTTGCATATTTATACATAATACATCTTAAAAGAATCTAATGAAAACTTTAGTAGCGTCTGTAGGGGTTTTGTTTAAATTCTACAGAAATCTTCTTTGTTTTCTTCTATACAAATATTCTTGTAAAATGAGATAAAAGCAGATTTATGAAGATATTAAAATGATATAACTAAAGGAAGAGAAAATAATAAAAGAAGCAAAAGAATTAGTAGAATCTAGTTTTACTTACAGAAACCAGAAAGAAGATGAGATAGTTTTTATTGTAGGAGATGGGGTGGGCTGGACGCCAGAGCTTGGTTTCTTCTCTCCTCTAGACCAAAGTTTCCTTTTGTGTCAAGAAGGTGGAACAAGATGAATTCTAAAGCACATCTTGACTTTAACATTCTCTTATCACTCCAAAGAAAGGGGATGAAACACTAAATACACATAAACACATCCATCTATCAAGGAAGTGAAGATGCAGTCTAGAAGACCGGTTTAGAAAATGAAAAAAATTTTGACCTAGAAAATCATAAGTAGTAGTAAAACCATAGAGCCTGCAAAACAAACCAGGAAACAGGGAGGGAAATCAAGATTTAAAAAAAGAAAATACTGAGCCTAGAAATCAAGAAGGCAATTTGCAAAAAATGTTTCATTTATTTTTTTCAACAAATGTTTGTGGAGCCTCCTGTGTGCCAGACACTATTGTAGGTATTCAGGATGGAGTAGTTAAAAAAAAAAAAAAATCCCTGCCCACGTGGTGCCTATGTTCTAGGTCGAGGGATATAGGCAGTAAACATATTCAGCATGTGAACTATATGATCTGTTAGATTATTGTATGTGCTAGCAGAAGAATAAAGTAGGGAAGAAGGGTTGAACGTGCTGGGTAGGGTTTGCAGCACCAGATAGGTGATCCCGGGAGACCTCAGTAAAGATGTGAAGGAAGTCAGCAAACGAGCTGTGGTGACTCGACTTCCTATTTCATAGAGGAAATGAAAGCACTTATAAGAGCATTGCAGGCAGAGGGAATAGCAGAGGTGCTAGGATGACAGCATGCCTGATATGTTCAAAGAATAACAAGGAAGCCAGTAGAGCTGGAGTAGGGTAAATGAAGAAAAAGGTAGTAGGAGGGGAGATCAGAGAAAAGACTCTGGGAAGATGTTGAGCAGAGAGTACCATCTGACATTTTTTAATGAGGTACCTTTATTGCTATGTATAGAATAGACTAAAAAAGGTGAAGGATAGAAAAAGGAGGAAGAGTTTGGAGGCTACTGTACTAATCCAGACACATGATGATGGTGGCTCAGACTAGAATGGTAGCAGCAGAAGCACTGAGAAGTGATGGGGTTCTTCATATATTTTGAAGGTAGAATGAATAGGATGTGTTGGGTGGTTGGGGTGAAGGGTATGAGAAAATAGGAGTCAAGGAAGCTTCAAGGAGTTTTGAATTGAACTGAAGAGTTACCAGTTGCTAAGATGGGAAAGACTGGGAGAAGCAGGGTTTTTTTTGATGGTGGAGCTATTATGAGTTTAGTTTCAGATATGTAAACTCCTAGGTGCCTATTAGGTATCCAAGTCATGTATGTATCATGTGTCATGGACACATAAGTGTGGATTTCAGGGGAGAGAGACAGACTTGAAGCATAAATGCATTACAGCCGTGAAATTGAATCAGCTTCCCAACAGACTATGATAGAAAAGATACAGGGCTCAAGGACTGAGCCTGGGGTGTCCCATGCAGAGATGAGGAGAAACATCAAGAGTAGACAAAGAGGAGTAATCAGAGAAGCATACATAAAACCAAACTAGTAGATGGTCTTGGAAGCCCAGTGAAAAGAAAAGTGTTTCAAAGAAGAGACAGTGATTGTCTAATGCTAATGATTGGTTGAGTAAGATGAGGACTGAGAAATGACCACTGGTTTAGCAAAACAGAGGTCTTTAATTAGAGAGACATCTACAGAGAGGTACAGGTGAAAGCCAAATTTGAGTAGGTTCAAGAAAAAATGGGAGGAGAGAAATTGGAGACAGTGGGTGTAGACACTGTTTCAAAGAGATTTGCTATAAAGGGAAGGTAAAACGGGAATAGCTAGAAGTAAATTGTAGTTAAGAGAGCTTTTTAAAAATATGTATATGAGAAAATGACAAGTTTGAACATTGAGTAAAGTGATCAGATAGAGAGGAAAGAGAAAATTGCTGGTGCAATGTCTTTTAGTAGGTTTGTGTACTAGCATCCAGTGGCAAATGGAGGGCTTGGTCTTGACTAAGAGCATGGCTAGAAGAGAAGATGGGTAAATGGGCACAGATGCAGGTAGGAGGGCAGATGTGGTGGCAGCTGAGTGAAGTTCTCTTGAGGGCTATATTTTCTCAGTGAACTAGGAAGCAAAGTCATGAGCCCAGAGGGAGAATGACAAAGGTGTTTAGAGGGTTGAAAAGAGAGGAGTAGGTATGAAACGTGTCTGTGGGGGTAGGAGAGTTATTGGACTAGGGAAATACAGTATAATTGCTAGAGGGTCTTAAAGACACCTCTGAGGTGAATCCTTTGGTTTTCTTAAGTTATATATTACTGGTCCTGTTCAAACTGGTGTTTGAAAGTAAATCACAGTAAAATCACAGTAAATCACAGTAAAATATTCCTTGGAGCACTGAGAGGAGACAAGAGAAAGCCTAGAATTGAATAAATGTCCCAAGGCACAGCTGAAAGAACATAACCACTTCTTCTACCCTGTTTCCCTGAAAATAAGACCTAGGCAGACAATCAGCTCTAATGCGTCTTTTGGAGCAAAAATTAATATAAGACCCGGTATTTTGTATTATATTATATTATATTATATTATATTATATTATATTATATTATATTATGTTATATTATATTATATTATATTGTCATATTATATATTATATTATATAAGATCTGGTCTCATATTATAATAAAATAAGACCAGGTCTTATATTAATTTTTGCTCCAAAGGATGAGTTAGAGCTGATTGTCTGGCTAGGTCTTATTTTCAGGGAAACACAGTAGAACACCATCAGTATTTTTCTGGCACTTTTCCTAACTCCCTTGCTCATTCCTCTCCCCCATAACCCTTTTCCTTATTTGTGCTGAGATACAGCTGGATTGGTCATGTATGTGTTTCAGGGAGCAGAACCACTTGTACCTGATGGCTTTCTTTTCCTTTTGTATTGGTCAGCTTTTTCTGTTGTTCTCTGGTAACAAACAATCCCCAGTTCTCAGAGGCTTACAATTTATTTTTATTTCTTGTTACATGTTGGCTGTAGATTAATTGCTGTTCTGTCCCCCATATTTTCATTCCAGAATTAAAGTAGCAGGAGGAGTCTTTATTTAGGTCAGGCTATGCTCCCAGCACAGGAAGGAGCAATGGTAGAACTACATGATGGCTCTCACAGCTTCTGCATGGAAGTGGTAATTGTCACTTTTGCTCGTATGGCTAGCGTGCTATCAATGGGATAAGAAGTATAAAATTCTTCTTATTGAGGAACAAATAATTTGGAACAATCACATAATTAGCCACAACTGTTTTCCATGTGTAGCAAGAGAAATCCTCCTCAAGTAACACAATGGGTCAAATTACTTCTTTACAAAGACAATTGACATTTAGCCCCCAGGAGTAATCTCAGGATGATTAGACACTTGATATGAATTTCTGGGTGCAATTTTATGTCTGGCCCTGTGGGTTAGATTATTTAGCTTTAGAATTTAGGAAATATCTTACCTTCAGGGAGGCAGGTCAGGTATTTCATCACATACATTATAGGTATTTCAATACTAAAAGCACCTATGGCAAATTTTACAAAATACATCTTACAAGTTGCAAGAGAAAGCTCCATTCAGACCTATCTTTTGAGAACATTTTAAGTTCCATGACCAATTTTATAATAATATAAATATAACGTAATAGAGGAAAAGCTCTGCCTGCAACTCAGCAAAATAAAAATCTAGATATGGTAGAGAATTCCATATGTGTTTCTTGTTTAGAAAGAGGAATTTTATAGTTTGATAAAGAGCTGGGATATTTCTCCAAGGCATCGTGGAACCAAGGCCTATGACTCAGATTCCTGTGCAAAATATAGTGCCCTGCACAAAGCAACGGGTTGTTCTGAGCAACTGCCTTGCTATGGCCTCATAGAGGCGAGAAACTTGAGACCAGCCATGAGGGGTAGCAAGCCTGACATGGATGCCTGGTATGTCAATTTAAACATTTCCATGTTTCTCTGTTAACACAGAAGGAGCTAGGCTCTGCTGCTGTGCGTTCTTTAGTTTCACTTTAGTGAGACTTTTCCTTTTCGTTTATGAATATATGATTCTGACAGCTGGCAAAGGAAATTCTAAGAACTTAGCCGGAGCACAAATTGTGCACTGCTGTGGGAATTTCTCCTCATAGCGCTGTCCAATGACCCAGCTCTGGAGAAAACACCCAGGTAGTGCATTCCCAGTGGTAGCTTGCTTCCTATCGACTCACCACTGGTGCCCTCATTAGGGTGTTTTTCTTTCTTTAGATTTTAGATTAGTTTTTTTCCCCCCTAGTCCGTCTCAACCTCCCACCACAGTGAATTTAGTGTCCATGAAGGGGACTGAGGAGCTGTCCCCTGAGACTATCTTAGGTTTATTTTTAATGCAGGCAGTGTGGAAAAATTACTTTCCCTTGCTGACCACACCAGGACTATCTTAACTCTGACTTAGCATTCTAGACTTCTCCCATTGGACTGAGCAGGTAACCCATGCCTTCCTCTTAAAGATGGAGCAATCACACTACAATGAGGATAAAAATTTTCCAAGAGTTACTCAGACACACAATTGGAAGAGCATTTGTCTTTGGTCTATTGGTCTCAGGTCTATAAGATGTTTGTGTAAAATTGTAAGTCAGTCTGACTAAATTGGACAGATTTCAGGTAAGAACGCCACTCCCTAAATCCCAGTTGATCTCCTGAGCCATCCATATGTCTTAAAATTGTTATTATTACTATGAAGCTATATGCTTAAAAATTGTTTCCCTTGGGAACACATACCTAACCCAGACAAAGAAATCACTATTTTTTTTTCTCACTCAGTACCCTTTGTTCCAGTTTCCTTGTTTCTTTCTACCCATCTTATGTTTCATTCAAAATGATATTGAAATGCTGTGATCTCTATAGTCCTGTCTGCTATTAGGTTGAATCGTATGAAATTGCCAATATTCCCATGTACTTTTCCTATAAAGGCAGCAATTTAATATAGTTCAGTCTAACCAATTAGAATGAGATAGTAAACTGTGAAAATTCTCATGCAGAAAATGCAGATTATTGACCAAGTTAATGGCAACTCATTGATAATATGTAATAGAGTTGAATGTGTATCCAAACTTTAATAAGACCCTTTGTAAAACGAAGGTGAATTGGCATATTAAATGAGAATTTTAATTTGGAAGAGAATTTCAACTTCTGACAGGAAAAAGAAAGGGGGAACTGAGATGCCCACATACATGTTAATGTGAGTCTCTGTGTGCAAAGGCCGTAACCACAACTTGGCATGTGCAACTCGCTTAGGTCTTTGGAAGATCAGTTCTTTATTTTGTATACGCTCTCTCTCTTTCTCTTTCTCCCCTACCCTCTTGCCCTTGGTTTTCATGGTCAGACTTCTGAAAAAACCAGTCTAAACTCACTTTGTCCACATTCTCCCTAATATTTTGTGTGCAACATGCTGTAATCTGGTTTCTGTCCCCGACACTCCACTAAAACTGTTTGCCAAGGTCACTAATGACCTTTGATGGACAAATTCAATGGAAGATTTTCTGTCTTTATCTTGCTTTACTTCCCTGTTGCATTTGACAGAATGGACCAAGATTTACTTTTTAACATTTCATCTCTTTCCCTGACTTTCATGATCTGGACACACTCAGCTGTCCAGGGCCTAGCTTGACATAGACCCAGGAAGGTACTTGTCTCTACTTGTTGAACGAGTGAAAGAATGAATTAATGAAATTACAGCATGCTGTTAATTATTAGTCATTGCCAATAATCAATTGAATCCCCACTTCTAGTAACTTCTCTACCCTACCCACTGCCATATACATTTTTAATAATGTGCAACTTGCAAGGTGCAACATTCTTCACTTTTTTTAATCTCAGAAAGCCTACTGGATAGTCGGAGGCAAGGCAGGTAAGACAGAGGAAACTGCTGGTTCTTTCTCACATGACTTCCTCTAATTCTGAGCATTATAAATATTCTGGGTCATCAGTCATGTGTTTTAGTAACTCCTAACTCTTAGGAAAAAAGATTCATGTTCTTTTTCTTTCTTCCCCAGGATGTATCACTTAGAGGTCCAATAAAGTGTATCCACAAACAGCCACTTGTTGCTTGCTTAGACATATGACCCTGACAAAAAGATAGAGAACAAACCCAACACAAAACTCCAGGAAAACAAAAGAAATGCACTAACAGAAAATGTGACACACATGCACACACTTTATGCATGTTTAATTTCTGTTGTTTTGGTTGGAAAACAGCTGCAGGTGTCCTCTAATTATAACCCCATTTTCACAAATATCAACTGTCATATTTAATCTGTTATAGTCACCGTATAGCCTACTGTTACAGCACATTTCTTTCATTACAAATTTAGTAGCTGAGTCTCGAATGCTCAAACTAACATTCAGGCTAGTCAATTAATGCATTATTTACAAGTTAAATGTTATTAAAAACAGGTTCTTAATTTACTAATGATTTACTAGACCCAAGGCAATATTCCAATTTTTTTTTTATTGAAAAATGAAAGAACATTTAGAACAGTTGGGATGGGGAGGAATATTTTGGCATCTTTCATCATTTTCTGAGTTTCTTTCCTACTTTCTTCTTTGTTGTGTGTTGATTTCGATGCCTGTACTAACCAGTTGCAACATGAGTGACAAGAAAGATGCATGAAAAATAAAGACAGCATAAATACTATTGTGAATGGTGTTTTTAAACATCACCAGGCAGTTTTGAATGACTCAGTACACATGTTCCCCACACAATTCAGCGTATTTTGATTTACAGTACCATTCCAGCAGCACAGCAGGTTAAGAAGGTTAGAAGTCAAGAAAATTAAATATTATTAGCATTCCACTGTTGTCAGGCTGCATAAATGGAGTATATGTCTTTTCAAATACACTTTGAAAAATTAAGAGTTTCTAACATTTAAGGGTCGCAGAGTCATCACTACAATCTGGATTTTGTTCTTTGTTTTAGCTTTTTTATTTTTTTCTGTTTGCCCTAGATTATGTTCTGAATTCTTATCTTTCATGTTCTCTAATTCCATGACATGCTACTTATGAAAGATAACATGGGTGAGCTCTTTGATGACTCCATGAAAGGATTTACCTCTATAAAGCCAGTTACCCCTTCTTCCTGCCTTTCTCTTCAGCTGTCTTCTTGGCCTAGAGTCTTCCATTTTCTCCTCTCTACTTTTCTCCTGTCCTATAATACCTTTTAAAAAACTTAATCAAGATCCACCTTCTTAATGAAATCTTGTTAAAATGAAGTCTTGCCTACAACGGTCTTTCTCATCTCTGAATCCTTATAGTTTTTCATGTCTGTGTCACATAGTCCCTCAAATATATGTTACTCTGAATTTTCTCTACAGTTGTTTCTCCATGGGACAAGCTATAGACTCAGAAAGACCTCCCATTTATTTGTGGTGTGACCTAGGGCAAATTATTTCTGTTCTCTAAGTCTCACTTTTCTCTTAAATGAAAATACAAAACCCTTATTTAATCATTGTGAGAATTGGCAAGATCATGTATGTGAAGAACCTGGTAGTTAAAATGGTAGAAGCCAATGCACAGCAGTTCCTGTTGCTGTCATGAAATAAGATAATTTACATCAATCTCCTAGTACAGTGCCTAGCTCATGTTTGGCACTCAATAAAGTTGAATTCCCTTTGGTACAATAAATAGGTCATAAGCATTTCTTGTTTTCATTTTCACTCAGAGTAAAGATTTCTCAAGGGCAAGGACTACTTTTTTTTTTTTTTTGTTCTCTTCAGTTTGTGTGCATTAATGTTCAGTCCTTCATATTTTGGAAAGCATTCTGTGTATCTCAGGAAATCTAGGCAGAACTGAGTGCTCATAGCCCATCTCGGCGACCTGGGTAAGGCACGTTTTCATTGGCTTTTTCTTATTCCTTGCCTCACTCTACCTGTTCCCTCGACTTCTGGGATCACCTTCCAAATAAACTACTGACACCAAAGTTCTTGATTCAGGCTATCCTTTTGGGGGAACCCATACTAAGTCAGAAAAAGATTCAAATGAAAGAGAAAGGCAGTAAACTAAAAAATGTGCAAAGTAGCAGAAGCTTCAGTGTTGCCCAAGGCAGCTAAGATGGGTGAATGCCAATAGAATAAAGATGAGAATGGAATTAATTCATTAATTTTTATTTAAAAACGATTTATTGAGCAACTAGTATGTAGCACACCAGGTATTGATGCTCATAATAGATAAGGTGTTTCTGCCCCCATGGCACTTATATTCTAGTGAAGGAACAAACAAATCAACGTGCAAAATCATATCAGGGAGGAACATGGAGCCATCACTTGGAAATAAGGCAGGGTAAGAGTTAAACTGTGTGCGAGGTTCCTATTTTAGACAGTGTGATCTATTTAAAATGAGTCAAGGCCTATCTGAAAAAGGGATATTTAAACAGATACCTGGCTAGAGTGAGAATGACCCACCTTTTGTCCACTGCCTACCATCTTCTGGAGTCAAAGCAGTTAAAAAAAAAAATTCTGTCAAAACTAGCGATGGGGTAATAAGACAGGATCACAATCCTGCTGGTTAGAAAAAAACTGTGGTGCAGAGATTTCTCAAGGTGCAATTTCCCAAGCAGAGTGCTTGTTGCTCCAAAAGAGCCCTAAAGAGCTGACCTTGGCCTGTAGGGCCTGTGTAAGTTCTTCTGTAGTAACGTCTTCAGGGGCTCCTTCATCCTTCTGTCTTCTCTCCTACCTTTCTTTTTCTGTATGTTCTTCCCAAATACAAGGAATGCCTTTATTGATATAAAATTTTAGAGTATATACAGAGCACACTTTGTTTCAATTAATCTCCATACAACTTTGTCCATTAAGTACTTTTATCCTTATTTTATAGATGAGGGAACTGGGGTTTGGGAACTTTGCTTGGGAACACCCAGCTATACTAGTAGAGCTTGGATTCAGACTCAGTCTTTTGGCTCCAATCCAATGTTCACTTCAAAGCTGAGTCCTAGGGCCCCAAAACTGAGTTTTGTCTCTTCCCTCATCACCCCCACTGACCCCTACCCTACCCTCATCAGCCAACTTGTGGGGGCTGATGATCTTTTCCTTCTATAGGATTCCATCATTCTGACTTTCCTTCAGTGAGCACAGGATCAGATCTCAGTAAATCCACAGGTTTAGAAATGGAAAATCCAAGGACAACTCTATCAAGAGATTCTATGTTCAGTATTCTAACTTAGCCCATGTGCTGTGCTCTTGATTGTGTTTTCCCATTGCCACATAACAATTACCAAGGATTTTTTTACAAGTAATATTTATTTTTAAGTATGTGCTAAGGTATCCTTAATGTTCCTCCCTCTGAGGAAACACATGGTGAAATTTGATATGATTGCTCTTGGATCTGTTTCACTCTGCCTAGTGGCATACCCCTCTGCCCCTGCCCCATTCCCTCCCCCCTTTTTTTTTTCTTCCAGGACATCCCACTTGATTCAAAATCTGAAAGACTCAGTTCCTTAGTGATGGATGTTCCCCCATGTGGGGATCTCAGAGACAATTTCCTCTGTGGGGTGAACTCTGCTACACAACTTATAGTATTAGGCTGAGTGGAACTCTTCCTTTGGGTTCCAGTTGGAAACTGTGGATTTTTTAAAGTTTAAAATCCAATGTACTATGTCAGGATCTCAGAATATATGGGAAATTACTGTACTTTTAAAGAGATTTAACTCTTAAAATGTTGGAAATGCAAGATGGTGAATGTCTACTTCAGGCCATTTCTTTTGACATACAGGTTGACAATACTAAATATTTTTAAAGGTTCTTTTTAGTATGCAAGCACTCCAACTAATATTTTCTAATCCTTACAATAATTCTGTGTGAGGTAGGTATATTTCCAATTCTTATTTTATGCTTCAGTGGCTCTTTCTACTTCTCCTTCAAAACACTTTGCTCACATGTAATTATTCAACACTTAGTAGTTGTAATTATTTGTCTAATATGCAGGAGTTAAAAAGGCACATTCTGGAACCAGACAGACCTCGTTATGATTCCTGGTTCTAAAAGCTATACTCCCCATGACCCTGGCAAGGTGTCATAATGCATCCCTGCCTCAGTTTCCTCATCTGTAAAATGTAAACAATAACAGCACTGACCTCATATGGTTGGTCTGAGTTTTCAAAGTGATAATGTGAACAGAGCTCAATATAGTGCTTGGCATGCTGTAAGTATTCCATGACTGTTGGCAATTGTTATTATTATCGTTATTGCTCTGTAATAAATAGGTGATCTTCTGTCATGTTTTGCCAGGGACTGTTCCCATTTGCCAGTTGTCCTGCCATAATTATTAATAGTGTCTCCGTTTGCTCTCAAAAGTATCCAGTTCGGAAAAACTATAGACATGGAGGACTGAGTAGTAGTTGACTGCATGAGGGAAGTAAAACTGGGAAAATCTGAGTAAGGTTAATGTATTGCATTGATGTCCATATATTGGTTGTGATAATATACTATAGTTTTGCAAGCTGCTAGTAAGGAGTACACAGGCTCTCTCTCTGTGTTATTTCTTACAACTCCAGGTGAATCTACAATGATTTCAAAGTCAAAAGTTTGATTTAAAGAAGGAGAAGAATAAAAAAAAGTCCCACTTTAAAAAATAAATAATACTATGGTCATCCCAGAAAAAAATGCCCATTGTCCCACCAGGATATGACCACCTTCTTTAAAAAGAATTGCCATTGGTTTCGTCTATCTCCTTTACTCAGTTTTTTTCATTGTACTTATCTCCACTTGACATATTACATTTGTTTATTCTCTCAACAACTATTTATTGAGTGCCTTCTAGGTGCCAGCCTTGTATCAACGAACAAGCTCCTTGTGAAACTTAAATTCTACTGGAGGAAATAAATCATCTCATTCTAAAACATTCTCACACCCAGAATGTTTGAAAACCTATCTGGCCACCCCATGGCCCAGTCAAGATAACACATAGAATTAATCATCACAACAGGATAAAGGGGAATGGATACTAGGTGGTAGTTGAAATTTTAAACAGGGGGGTCATGTAGCCTCGTTGAGAAAGGGGTATTTGAGCAAAGACTTGAAGGTGAGCCATTTATTGGCTATTGTTCACCTTCCCTGATCAGAAAGAAAGCTTTATGATGCAAGAGGTTTAATTTTTCATCTATTATATTCCCAGTGCCTTGTGCTTATTAGGTCATCAGAAATATTTGCTGAGTGAATTAGTGAAGATGGGAACTGTGGTTTGAAGAAATATAACTGCACAGTTATATTTCTTTTCCTTAGTTCAGTGTTTGGCACATGTTGGGTTTTCTTTCATTTCTGTGATTGTTTATAATGAACATCACTGTGGACATGGGCTTACTTCTTTTGTTTGTGCCCCCAGCACGTCAGTGCTTAGACCAGTGCCTGGAACATACGTAGTAATGAGTTAATAATTCTTATGATTGACTTTGGGCTCAGATAAAAAGACTGAGGCTCGGAAATGGGAAATGGCTCAACCATGGTCTCATGGCCAGGAAACAGCAGAGCTGGTTGGGGCCTTAACTCTGGCTTTCTAACTCTTAAACCATAGTATTTATTTACATCACACTGCTTTTAAAAATTGTCCTGGGGTCTCTTATTTGGCCACAGCCCTTCTGTCATCTATCCCGCTGGTCTCTGATTTGCCCACTCTGGGATGTCTCCCTGAGTGAGAGGCAGGCAGGTTATGTTGAGTTGTTAGCACACACACCTCCCAAAAGATAACCACCTCCTCCAGGTACCACAGTGTCAGGGGACACCCCCTCACGTTAACGCAAGTAGAAGGTAATGAAACCTTTTGGCGACTATCGACTTTGTCAGACAATAGTGCATTCAGTTTGAAAGCCTCCACCAGGAAGTTGCAGACTTTTAAAACTAATTTGGTGTTTATTCAACTTTGCAATCACTTCTATGTACTATCTGTGTTTCACACACCGTGAAACGGCACTACACTGTGCAATTGAATTAGTTGTACAGTGACTCAAAGGCATTAAACAATGACTTTGATATTTTAAGTACTGACTAGGAGGGATTTTTAATTCCTTCCTCATAATGAAAGCAACAAAAAAACCCAGTTACACAACCCTGGAACACTTATTCTCTTTTCTATTCTGGGTGGACCCCACTGAGACAGAAAAAAAATCTCCAAGCATTTAGTTTGCTTAATGGCAGAAGAAAAATTAAACAAGCATAGACGTGCAACCTTAATGACACCCAGCAACACTAGAATAACAGTTCCTAGCTTCTAAAACCTGTTATTTAATACAATGGGTAAATCTTGTGGGAGCTTTTCAGGTGCTGCTGAGTCTGAAAAAAACAGCTACTTTGTGAGGAAGGGTGGGAGGAGAGACAGGGCCTGCACCCTGCTCGAGCTTATTTACCCGGGAGGGTCTCTGTGTGCCATTCAAGGCAGGCAGGTACTGGGCAAAACACAGCACTGGCTGGACAGTCCCTGGAGGCTACGACCCTTCTGAAGACAACACCATGGCTATGCAAGGCACAAATGTCAGTTCTGCCAGTGACAGCATGGGACTTTTCATCCAGAGCCATTCTGGAGACGGCACTGACAGAAAGCAAGAAGCGGGGCGGGGGTGGGGGGGAGCAAACAAAAACCACAGCAAGTGAATTAGTGCCATGAAACTACAAGCATTAGCTGGTAATAGTTCAGGGCAAAGCACCTAAGTGATGATTCACATCTAACAATAAATATATGAATAGCTGTTGAAAGCTTGTTTGATTTTCACAAAGAGGTTTAAACAAACATTCGTTTGTTCATTAGTCTTAAGCAACACTTTTATGGCAGGGGATGCATTAAACCTAACATATGTCTGCAACCAAGATATTTGGTGGTTTTAAAGATGAAGACACAAAGCCATGCATATCGTTTATGCAGAGCGGCCTTGAACTACCTGTAATGGAGTGAGATACAGTTATTATGTATTAATGCTGTGAATCTTCATCCAAGGAGAGAAAACGAACAGGCAGGAAGGAATGCCGCGTCTTTGGAGATAAAGACTTAGAGGCCCCCATTCTGCAATTGGTTTTGTGTTTGCATAAACTCATTTTGTTGTTGTTGTTGTTGCATAATTTTTAAAAATGCAAGTGGTTTAAATCTGTTCCCTGAGGTAATTAATGCTAAACTGGCATTCCAATGCCATAAATTTCCAGCTTTGGAAATCTTGGCTTGGGTGTCAGGTCAGGCTGGGTTACTGAGCAAATGGCTGCTTCAAAATTTTTAGGGTAATTGCCTCTATAACTCGTTTAGCACAGGCCCTGTCAGGAAATCTCTAACTGTCATTGACGCTCCTGTTCCCCTTTTCCCTCCGCCTTTTCTTTCCACATTGTTTTTGTACTGAAGGTTGTTCTCCAGTGGAGAATGACATGTGGCCTTTCATCTCCTGTAGCACCTGGATTTTGTCACTGTCAAAGCCTTTGCTCATGACAATGTGATGTCATCCTCGATGGGGCCCAAAGGGCAGTGGTTTGGCTGAGCACATTTTGCCCCAGCTCAGGCTCCATTCTTGCCAAGAAACCATCAGTTAAGAGAAGACAGGTCATGGTGATGGGATTGGGATCAAATGAAGAACAAATGATCATAAGCCCAATTTTCCCAACTTTTTTATGAATGCTGGGTTAGTTATTGATGTCTCCCAGAATGGTGTGAGCAATTTCAACAGTATACTTTGATCTCACTTCTCATCTTGTGTGTGTGGACATGGAGTCTTGGTAGGAAGGATGTCATTAGTTTGTGCATTAGCTCATGGCCAAGAACTTCTATTGGTATGTCTCTACATATGGGGATTTTTCTTCAAACTGCATTATAAAATATGTTAAATACCCAACTCCTAAATCCAATTCATTAATTATCTTGCTTAAAATATACTTCAAATATATCACATTTGACATCATATGTCACTGATACTAGAGGAAAATGATAACACTTAAAATCAATAAATGTTTTAAATTTATTTTGCTTATTATGGTTGTCATAATATTTTGACACGGAGGGCTGACATGTCAACAACGCTGTTATCATGATGTGAAGCAATGGCATTGAACTGTCTCATCTCCTGTGTTGCTGTTTCAAGGTAAAGTGGGCCCAGGGGGAAAATACAGCCAAGATCTCCAAGGAAGCATCTGCTTATGGAGTCAATACAGGTCACCACTGAATAAAGCGCCCTGAGTGCAAAAGAAAAGCTGGGGGGAAAGTCCTCACTCTAATCTGTAACGTTTCTCCTGGTGCATTCAAAAATAGTAAGAGCCAAAGTATATGGTGTGCTTTCCATGCTCTAGACCCTGGGCAAATTGTTCCATGTATTTGATCTCATTTCGTCCTGTTAGGTGAGGCCCTTTTAGCCCTGATTTATAGATGAGAAAACTGAGGCTCCCAAAGTATAAGTAACATGTGCAAAATCACAAGTCTAGTAGGTGGCAAGGCCTGGGTTTGAATGGATCCATGCCTGGCTCTACTCAGAAGCCAAAGCCATCATTCTTCTGTGTGGTTTGGAACTAAAGGTGATTCTGGCTTCTGGCTCATCCTGACTTCCCACCGGGATCCTGCCGCATTCCAAGGTCCTCACCATCTCTGACTGCTGCACGATTACGAGGATGTAGGAGAACTTGAATGTGGACAGTGTGCTGGAGTTTACAAAATGCTTTCATACACCTGGAGAAGATAGGCTTGCCGTTAAACAACACCTTTTGTCTCCAAGCTTTAGAGATTAAAGGCAGATTCAAAGGAAACTGCAAGAAAGGAGGATTTGAGAGCTGTGCTTTTTCTGCTATTTAGGACACAGGCAAAGCCAGACTTTTTTTTTTTAAGGCTAAATGTAGGTTTGACCCTGCTTGAACTAAGCACCAAAGTACTGAGTAATAGATGTGACTTGGAATCCTTCACAGCAGCGGTATTCACTATGCTCAGCTAATTAAAGTGCAGCAAAGAGCTTCTGGTGGGCAGGGCAATGTCTTCCCACCTCAGTCCCTGTTTTGTGCAGAGTCGGTGCCCAACGAATATTTATTGAATGCAGTTATTCATCCACAGCCAGAGATCAGCAGCTTGTTCCTATCTTAACCCCTCTTTTCTCCACTATTGATTTGTTTATAAAGCGTTTTTATTTTTACCAGCGGGTCTACACCAATGCCTTAACAATTAGCCTTGGCAACTAAAAGCTAGTCATTTGTTCAACTAATATGTATTTACAGTTTTTCTTTTCTTTTCTTTTTTATTTTTAAGGACAAGGCTCTGCATTAGGTGCTGAGGGTATAGCAGAAGTGAATAAAATAGACGATTGTGGGAGATAGAGATCGGTTAACTAATTAGATAATTATTATCATGGTGGCAAAACTTATGCAGGAGAAGAATAAGTGATATGGGTGCTCATAATAAGACAACTTGATGTAGACAACTTGATTAGAGACATGATATTGGAGCTAAACCACTAAGAGTGAATGAGAATTAACCAGGGCAAGCAGAGTAGGGAAATGATAGGAGGGAGGGTGTTGAACAAACAACCCAGGGAGAGACGATGCATTGGTGAGGACAGTTCAATCAGAAGCACAGTAGTGTTCTGAAACAGAAACCAGATTCAATTTGGCTGGAATAAGGGGCGAAGGGGTGGGGAGCAGTGTGGCAAACTGAGATTTTTCTTTTTGTAACCGGTTAAGACTTTTTGGTTACAATAAAGGGAATTTATTGGCTCAGTAAACAGAAAAATCCAGAGGTATGAGAGGACCAGAGTTCTTTATTCCTTTCTAATTTCTTGGCCCTAATCTTCCTCACAGGTTGAGTTGTATCTCCTCAGATAGTAAAGTAAGTGCAGTAGCTCCAGCCCTCACACCTTCCTTCTGCATCAAACTTGTTACAGCATTCCTAATACAAGGCCTGAGATTTATCCTGATTGGTGCAGTGGAGGTCACATACCTTGCCCTGAACCACACCAGCATTGAGGAGGCAGAAATGGCCTGCTTAACTTGGCTAGGCCAAGTGGTCTGTCTCTGGAGCCAAAGGAAAAGTCAGCATCCCTGGCAGCACAGGGATTATAAATAGAAATCAGGGCTGCTGGGAAGCACAAGATAGATGGAGGCCACAGTGTTCTCTACTAGGGTAAAAAAGAGAAGCCACGCCTGTGCTATAGGATTTGGGGCTTATTAAAACCACAGGGAGTCATTAAAGGATTTTCAACAGGTCAGTAATGTCATTAGATTAAAATTAGATATTTAAAAACATCATTAGGAACTCCACATTGATATGTCTATACTATAGTTTCCAAGAAGACAATCATTGTCAGGTAAATAAATTATTAGGTTAGGAACAAAATGCAAATCATTATTTTTCTAGTCTTCCTAATAATAATAAGAGCTAATTATTATGTCTATTTAATGTTAATAATAGCTGTTAATAGTAATGAGCCAGCCACTCTGAAGAGAATTTTACAAACATTATCTCATACAATCTTCACTATATCCTAGGAGCTGGGTTCCACTATTATCCCCATATTTCTCATGGGGAAGCTGAGGTATGGAGAGCTTAACTTATCCAAGGTTACATAACTAGTAAATAGCAAGACCTATACCTGTCTAAATAGAAATATTGTGTTCTTTCCACTAAACTCTGGAATATCATGGGGGTAGGGAAACCATGTCTTTATTTGTTTGGCAAACAATTATTGAATAAAGCTTTTTGCCAAGATTCAGGAGTCTCAACTGGCCAGCCAAATTGCATAGAATCTGCTGGAATTTTACATACATACATACATATATATGTGTGTGTGTGTGTGTGTGTGTGTGTGTGTGTGTGTGTGTGTGTGTGTGTATGCCATTTTAACCACTTTTAATTGTACAATTCAGTGGCATTAATTACATTCATGATGTTGTGCAAGCATCACTACTATCTTCCAAAATTCTTTCAACACTACAAACAGAAACAATTGAGCAATAACTCCCCATCCCCTCTGGTAACCTCTTATCTTTTTTGTGCTTGTGCATTTGCCTATTCTAGATACTTTAGATAAGTGCAATCATACAATATTTGTTCTTTCGTGTCTTATTTTGTGCTTGTTTCACTTAGCATAATGTCTTCAACCTTCATCCATGGTGTAGCATATATCAGAACTTCATTCCTTTTCAAGGATAATCTGCCAGAAATTTGACAAAACTGTTTTTGTTAGTACAATGATTACAAAATATTTGAAGTTTAATAACTATAATTGTAAGCAAGCGTTGCACTCTCTGGTTTCCACTATCCCCACGATACTCTATTGTCTTAAAATTAGTAGCCTATTTCCACTTTGTAGCATTTCCTGTCTGGCTCAGAAGGCATTTGTGTTGGCACCCACTGCCCTTGCAATCTGGGATAAACAGAGCTCCAGGAGGTTGATTAGACTGAGTTCTCTCCCCAAGAAGGGAGAAACTTGTCTCTCTATACCTTTTTTGCCATCACCTGGTAACATGGTGTCTTATGTAGTAGGTGCTTAGCATACTCGTATATTTGTGGATCGAGATTTAAATTCAGTGTAGCAAATCTTTATCCAATGTTTATAATGTTTCAGGTACTGTGTTAAGAGACAGGGACACAATAGAGAGCAAAAGACATGTGCTTCCTGTCCTCGTGGAGACTATACTACGGCTAATAACGATGATAAGAGCCAGTGATCTTAAAAATACTAATGTCTTCTCTTTTTATTTTTTGTTGTTGTTGTTTTCAAAGTATGTTCACATGTATCAGCTCATTTAGTGATATGATGTTTGACATACATTTACTTTTGAAAACGAATGGCTATCATTTAGCCTATTTCAAATGGAACAAGTTGGAAGAGGTTATTGCTTAACCGAGATTTAAGGTTTGATTTAATGGGTGGTAAATAATGAATTACTTCTTTCAGAAAAAGGGGTTTTTAAATCTTAAAATAGTTTGTATAAAAAAACATTGTTCCTCAGCCAAGTTGGGAGGCGTGCCAATTTTTGCCATGCTCTAAGAATCCTCACCAACTTTCATGTCGTTTTATGAACCTAACTCTCTTGATAGTTCCAGGATTTAAGTTAAAAGGGTGCCTTAAAACAAAATCCAGAGCACATTACCCTGTCTCTTCATGTGTATCATATGTCCCTAGATGAGTTGTGAAGGCTTTTAGGGAGTGAACAGTTTCAGAGTTTCCTTGAGCAGGTTTACTGAGTTCGCTAGACTTGCTGTCACCTGGAACTGTCCCACTTCTTTGGTTGTCAACAATGTGCTAGTGGAGAAGAGGATAATGCAACAACAGCTGCCTCACAGACCTCAACAACTTTCTGTCTTGCTATACAGCTGAAAGTGTTGGACTCTGTCTTCATTTGTCACAAGCATTTCCATCCCAGAGATCTGTGAGAAGACCATAAGTGAAAGAGCCAGCATTTAGTCAGTAAGATGGGTGAGAGGAGATGGTGTCTTTCTGAATTTTCTATTAAGTACATAGTCCCGGGTCATTACCAAATAAGGACAAAAGCGGCCCACGGAGAGCAATGGAATAGCATCACTTAAAGAATCCAAATACAACTCATAGTTGTAAAAAGTGCTTTTTGTCAAACATTAGGAAAGAACATAACTACATTTGAACAAGGCTACCTAAGAAAACCGTGTAGGAGGCAGAGAAGGAGACTCTTGGAATGGGAGGAAATTCCAGTTCAGTCTGGTTTATAGAAACTTCAACCACAAGCCTTTTCAAAAGGATATCAGGATTCAAGCATTACATCATCTAAAGAAATTCTCATTGGTGTTCAGACCCTGACTGCTTGGAATCTGGTTTTCTTTATTTAACCCTTTCTCAGCTGAGACATTGCCCATTTAACTTTGGGAATATACTTTTCATATTGTTGCAATAGCAGTTAGCATTTGAATAGGAAGCATTTGAAGGAAGTTGCTTTCTATAAACCGCTCATCTGAGAGTAAGTTTTTATGCTTAGAGTGTCAAAAGTTATTTCAAGTGCTTTGTTGCTATATAATTGCAATAGCAGCATTACTAAGAGAAATGCTTCAATAAAAGCCTTTGAAAAATAGAGAACATCAGGACATTGTATGATTAACTTTCCCATACCTCAGTCCCCTTTCTCTTATATTTTCCAGCTTTATTGAGATATAATTGACACATAATATTATATAAGTTTAAAGTGTACAACATGATGGTTTGAAACATTATATATATATATATATGTATGTATGTATGTATATATATATATATATATATATATATATATATATATATATATGTATGTATATATCAAAATGATTGCCACAGTAAGGTTAGTTTACACCCCCATCATCTCACATAATTACCATTTTTTTGTAGTGAGAACATTTAATATTTACTCTCTTAGTAACTTTTCAAGTACATGATTCAGTATAGTTAACAATGGTCACCATGCGGTACTAAGATCCCTTTTACTTATTCATCTTGTAATTGGAACTTTGTACCCTTTGCCCAACATTTCCCAATTCCCCGTACTCTCAAGCACCTGGCAACCACCATTCTACTCTCTGTTTTTATGAGTTTGTTTTTTTCACATTCCACATACAATGAGGTCATATAGTATTTGTCTTTCTCTGTCTGACTTATTTCACTTAGCATAGTGCCTTCACGGTCCTTCCATGTTGTTGCAAATGGCAGAATTTCCTTCTTTTTAATGGCTGAATGATAGTCCATTGTATACATAGGAGTATACCACATTTTCTTTATCCACTAATCTGTTGATGGACACTTAGGCAAACAAGATTGTTTCCATACCTTGGCTATTGTGAATAATGTTGCAATGAACATGGGAGTGCAAATATCTCTTCAAGAGAGTGATTTCATTTCCTTCAAATATATATACAGAAGGGAGGTTGTTGGATCATATGATAGTTCTGTTTTTAATATTTTGAGGAACTTCTATAGTGTTTTCCATAAGGGCTATACCAATTTATATTCCATCGACAGTACACAAGGGTTCCCTTTCTCCACATCTTCACCAACACTGATCACTTGTCTTGTTGATAATAGCCATTCTAACAGGTGTGAGATGGCATCTCATTGTAATTTTGATTTGAATTTCCCCGATTATTAGTAATGTTGACCATCTTTTCATGTGCATGTTGGCCATTTGCATGTCTTCTTTGGAAAAATTTATATTCAGGTTCTATGCCCATTTTAAAGTTGAATTATTTTTCGCTGTTGAGTTGTGTGGACTCCTCATATATTTTGGCTATTAAATCTCCTTCACATACATGGTTTTTTTACAAATATTTTCTCCCATAGGTTGCCTTTTCATTCTGTTGATTGTTTCTTTTGCTGCACAGAAGCTTTTTTAGTTCAATGTAGTTCACACTTTTTTTATTTTTGCTTTTGTTGCTTATGCTTTTGGTGTCATATCTAAAAAAATTGTTACCAAGACCGATGCAAGGAGATTTTTTTCCCTGTACTTTCTTCTAGGAGTTTTATGGTTTTAGGTCTTATATTTAAGTCTTTGATTCATTTCAATTTAATTTTTCTGAGTAGTGTAAGACAGAGGTCCAATTTCATTCTTTTGCAGGTGAGTATCAAGTTTTCCTAGCACTATTTTTTGAAGAGACTCTCCTTTCCCCATTGAGTAATCTTGGCTCCCTCATCAAATATTAGTTAACCAGGTATGTGTAGGGTTATGTCTGGACTCTTGATTCTGTTCCATTAGTTTATGTGTCTGTTTTTATACCATACTGTTTTTATTACCATTGCTTTGTAATATAGTTTGAAATCAGGAAGTATGATGTCTCCAGATTTGGCCTTCTTTCTCAGGTATGCTTTGGCTATTTGGGGTCTTTTGTGCTTCCATACAAATTTCAGGATTACTTTTTCTATTTCTGTGAAAAATGCCTTTAAAATTTTGATAGGGATTGCATTGAATCTATAGGTATCTTTAGGTAGTATGGTCAGTTCCCTTTCTGTTATAATCATATTCTTAACTTTTGGATCAACATGTATGTCAGATTGTTGCTTTTCTTTGTCATTATGAAAGAATATTAAAATTATAGCTATAACTAAGCAACCATCTACAAAAACTAAAGTAACATACCATGGCCACCAAAGAGACATGTAAATATTTTGGCTTAATGATGACAATATTATTTGGGTATTTTCCACTTTATCTAGGAAAGGGCATTGATATAGTTAATGATTTAAAAAGTATACCATTCTGGAATTGGCTTGTAGTCTTCCTGTCTTCCCACTGGATGCCAAAATGGAGCCAGATAGACCCAGACAGTAACTGTGGGTCAGAGTGATAAAATGACTCATAACAGCTTGGGAGTTGTGAAACTTAGGGCTATTATCTTGATTTCATATGACTTTCCCTTCCTTCTCATGGTACTATAAGTAATATATGTTTCCAGTTAATAAATTAAAATGCTTTCTATTTCAATCATTTTTGGTTTTCATAACATCCTTGGAGATCAATGAAGACAACTACCAGAGGTGATAAACACAGATCTAGAGGCGTGAAGAATAGTATGGGACAGAAGAGCACAGGGAGGAGAATGTGGGCAATCTGATTTCACACCCATTTGCAGGAGGACTGGGGGCTGAGATATAACTGCCGGCTGGTAGACTAGGAAGCAAGGAACTACTTCTCAGGCTTTTCAAACATTATGAGCTTACTCTCCTTTCTGGTCCGATTCCTACCAAAAATTCATAAAACTTAACCAGGCCAGTCATAATTTGGTCCCCAAAGATAAGAAGAGGAGGGTGGGGGCATGAAACCTCCAATGACTGACCTTCAGATGAGACAGAAAGTTCAGACAAAGAGTATGAGTAGTTAGGAAGTATTAGCTGTCTCTTTATCCATTTCTACACACAGAAATTGGCAGTTTCAACTGATACAGAATTGGCATTTGACTCACAATTATATAGTATTTAATACTGGAAAATTATTTGTGTTTAAAAGAGTAACATATTTTTCACCTGGCTCACCAATGTTCCCTTGTCACTTAAGAAAGCATTTTCTAGAAGGAAGGCTCCGTTCTGTCCAAGGCTGAAAATTATCAGTCATATTGAAAGGAAGAGTAAAAACAAGCCAACAAACTGCTGTGCATTTGATTCCAGTTCATAAATACATTATCTTTTAAACAACCATATCATAAGTCAGGGTCTTCAAGAAGCAGACTCTGGCAGAGTGTCATGGGTTTTGGGGAAAAGAGGGAAAGGGACTGGGGAGAGGGAGAAGTCAAACTGTGATGCAGTTCCAACAAAAGCTTCAGGGTCCTATGACTCTTTTCATAGAACCCTTTGAGGATCTTTAAAGCTGGGTTAGCCCTGCAGAGTTGTCCTGAATTGGGGTTAGAGATTTGGCCTTTGTATGCTTGCAGTGACCAGCCATGCCATGTGGGTGGCCCTAGAGGATGAAGCATGACCCTGGGTGACGTGGCTGTCCAGGGCAAGGCCTAGAGAAGCTGTCAGCTATGAGCCGTAAACAATCAACATTGCTGGTCCCTGAGGGAATGAGTGTCTCAGTCCCAGAGGGTAGATTTGGGCAGTACGCCACACCATCTACCACAATGCAGAAGCAAGGTCTCAGCAAAATGGGCTTCCAAGATTATTCAGTTTTTTTGAAAGACTGGCAAAGTAAACTCAGGGTGATAAAAACTTCAAAGAGAGCCCTCAGTGGCCCAGTGATGGCAGATTCCTTAGAAATTATAAGACAAGGCTCTTGCTTGGAATCTTTTTTACTCACATCATGAAATGAATGGCTTTTCCATATAATAGATGTAGCAAGAACACAGGGGCTGTTCCCGTTTGTGATGTTCGGATAGTGGGCTATAGGGGTAGGAGTGTAGCAGCCTCCATCACAAGGCTTAGCCTTCCTCACTCTAGTTTGAATCCACATTCTTAGAGGATGAGCGAAAGGTTGCATTCTGGATCTTTCTGTGTAAGAGGGGGTGAAATCTGCTGCCGAGCACAGGAGTATTAGAGCCTTGAAACAGAATCTGAAAACTGGTTGTGGATTTGGAACAATGTCTTTCATGGCATCACTGTTGGGGGCCACTTCAGGGAGCTAGGGGATCACTGCGGCATTGCCTAGGACATTCATAGGGCTGTCGGAGATTCAGGAGGTGAAGCCAGAAGATATGTGTGCTTAATGTTGAAGAAAAGCATTTTTATGTCTGTTAACATTTATGGTGTCCGATTGAGTGGGTTAGCAAAATAAAGACAGATGGCAACAGATTAATGCGAACACTTACAATACTTACAATATTGCACCCACTCCAGCTGAAGCTCTCTTGCTCAACTTCCTCTACAACTCACAGTCAAATATCACTTAGTGACCCCGAAGAGAAGAGCAATTTATGATGGATCAGGAATCAGGATTAACCATACATTTATCATGGAATGAGGAATCAGAAACTTCATTTAATGTATAACTGTGATGTTTGTCTGGGGCTGGTGGATCATTACTTTGCAATCATTCCTTGTGTTAGGAAGCAGGAATTGATTAGCCTAGGGTCATTAAGTCCATCCCCTGCCTCCAGGCTGTACAGTTTGTGTAAATGGTTCCAGCTGGATATACCCTTATGCTGTTCTTAAGGAGCTCCTGAAGAGGAAATTACGAGTTGTCCCAGAGGAGCACATTGTGAGAGTCTCAAAGACCTAAGCTTCAAGAAGTTCCTTTCCATATTTAAGGAGCACTGGACTAGGGAGTCTTGAACCCTGGCCTCTCCTATCAGCTCTGAGCCTTCGTAGCAATGACCTTGGGGTAACCATTTTTTGACTTATTGTTTTCACTATAAGAGGAGAGTAAAAATATTTCTTCTGACACCTTTGACACCCCCATAAGACTGTCCTGTCGGGAGGATCAAAGGAGACAGTGATATGTGGAGTGCTGTTGTGTTTCTAAATTAGGTTGTGATTTACCAATTCCAGAGTACAAATTGAGATCAATTAGATACAATTAAGAACTGATCAGGCCATGGAGAAGCAGATGTGATTAAGAGTGAAAAGCCTCAGCGAGTTTAGATTGAAAGAACGGGTATAAGATGGAGTCTATCATGCTTATGGTTGAACATTAGTGCATTCAACTTGGTCATGTTCAAGCCTATTGCCTTCATCACAATGTGATACCAAACATTAAGTTATCTGATATGGGGGCTTCTGTAATCATTGTTGGGTTTAAGTACCATTTGGAATGATTTTTGTGTCTAGATTTAAGATGCTTGATGATCTGGAGTGCCCTGTCCTGTATTCTTCAGCTGAATCTAATTACTAGTAGAACAGTGTGGGTTTGATGTTGAACCAGAAACCCACCCACTCATTGCACATGTGTTTCCATATCACATAATGAAAAATACATTGTAGCTTCAAGCAGCTGATAAATGACGGTAAATTTTTTCCAATGTTGGAATTTTTCTAATGTCTGATAAATGTCTTTCATAATTCACCCATTATGTACAAGAGAACATCCATTATCAAGCAGAGATAGGAATTTTTTCTGTATATGCCTTCTGCCATGACCCTCTCCCCCCGCCTTTGCTTTGCTGGTATTTGAGTTGGGGCTGTTTTGTTGTTGCTGCCCAATGGGCTACACGGCAGCACTAGAAGAGTTGTGAACCTCTTTCCCTCAACGCTTGGACACAATTTGTCCTGTCTCTTTCACCCTTGGAGAGCCTCACAGCTGGTCTGCATGATACTCGATATCATTTTTATGATAAATGAAGGCTTTTTGTAAAGTACAGTGTCTCTGTCCTGCTATGGCAAACAAAATGCCTCCTCCAAGGACAATGTACTTCCTATTAGTTACAGCAGTTACGCAGCCCTTTCTGCTCTTAGATTTTTGCCTTTTCCAAAGTTTGGGTATATTTCTTTTCTTCTTTTCTACTTGATTCTTGGGGCTTCAGAGTAGAGTTTGTTTGAGGCTCCTATCCTTCAGAGGCTCTTTACAGGGTTTCTGTTTTGTTTTGTTTTGCTTTCTTTTTTATGTAACAATACATATTTGGAAGGGCACCTTTGTCATTTACTTTCTTTACCAAGATCGACCCTTATTTCACAACAATCTGCAATGCAAATAAGTAAATAAGATCAGAAAACGGGGGCTCATTGTATTTAGGTGTTTTATTCATTTTCGTATTTCTAGCAAGTGATGGCGGCAGTATTCAAAGTCAAGTCTTCCAATTATTCATCCTGTGTCTTTGCAACTTGGCCACAGTGTGTAGCACTAAATAAAATGTGTAATGATGTTTACCTGACACATTTAACTATGTGACTCTTTGTGATTGGGCTGCCTGGCCATTAAGCATCCATGGTGAGTTACATACGTGAAAAGGTGAATGCCTTTAGGCACAAAATCAATACTTGTAGGGGTAGTTGGCGAGCAAGCAGAAAAAGAGCAAAACGAGGTGTGGCTCCCAGAAGTTCTCCCTGCAGGCATCAGGGGCTTCATCTGACAGAGGTGCTATCCTGCTGTTAAGTCAGTGTTGGTGTCCCAGGCTTGAGAAGTGACACAGGGCAGAGACTGGGGTGATGAACCTCTTTCTTTTCACAGCACTGGCTTTGCCATGCTACCCTTCAGTTCTAGAACTCAAAAAGAAAACAGCTGTCTCAGAGACACAACAAGTGAAAATAATTAGGATGTAGTAGGTGGCTAAGGTGACAAGTTTACATCTGTGATGATTAGTTTTATGTATCAACTTGATTGGGCCACAAGGTACCCAGATATTTGGTCAAACATTGTTTGGGGAATGTCTATGAGGGTGTTTTGGAATGGAATTAATGTTTGAATCCTAAGACTGAGTAAGGCAGACTGCGCTCCCTAGTGGGGGTGGGTCTCATTCAATCAGTTGAAGACTTTTATACAACAAAAAGGCTGACCATCCCCTAAGTCAGAGAGAATTTGTAACTGTAACTTCAAACTGGGCCATCAGCTTTGCCTGCCTTCAGACTTGTGATGAAACATCCGCTCTTCCTGGGCCTCAAGCCTGTCTGCCTTCCAAGTGAAACTCCATCATTAATTTTCCTGGATTTCAATCCTTCAGACTTGGACAGAAATAAACCATTGGCTACCCTGGTCCCCAGCTCTCTGACTGCAGATCTTGGGAACTCTTAGCTGTCATACTCATGTGCACTAATTCCTTATAATAAATTTCTTTCTATATATATATATACATCCTTTTGGCTCTGTTTATTTGAATAACCCTGACAAATAGAACATCCCTCTAATAAGATAGGTGGTAAGTAGTAAATGACAAGAAGTGGCAGTGGCGAGTATACGCTGGAGGTTTGGGGTATGGGAGCTGGAGTCCTGGCAGAGAAGACTCTCAAGAAACAGGACACAAAAATACAAAAACAGCCCCCCAAAATGTATGGATGTGGTTCCTCAAGTGTGATGGGGAGGTGGTGAGTGGAAGGAGCTAAAGAGTGAGGGCCATTTAGGAGCATTAATAAGGAAGTCTGGGCCAGATTCTAAGGCAAGAGTTTGGGACAGTCGTAAAACAGAGTGAGGAACCTCCACACTGCCTTCCATAGTGGCTGCACCAATCTGCCTTCCCACCAACAGTGTATGAGGGTTCCTTTTTCTCCACAGCCTCTCTAACACTTGTTATTATTTGTCTTGTTGATGATAGCCATTCTAACTGGGGTGAGGTGATATCTCATTGTGGTTTTCATTTGTATTTCTCTGCTGATTGGTGATGTTGAGCAATTTTTCATATGTCTATTTGCCATTTGTATGTCCTCTTTGGAGAAATGTCTAGTGAAGATACAATGTGATTATATATGTGGTCAGACAATTAAGTTCATGAACTCATCCTAGACAAAATGCCACATACCTCATTGCTGAATATCACTACGGTCACCTTCAAAGTACTCCCCTTGGGAAGCTATGCACTGACACCAGTGCCTAGTCTACCCTTCAAAGCAATTGTGGAACTCTTTTTCTGGAACGGCCATCAGAGCTGTCATCATATTACCCTTGATGTCCTGAATGTTATCAAAATGTCTTCTTTTCAATATTTCCTTTATTTTTTGGTAAAGAAAGAAGTCATTGGGGGCCAAATCAGGTGAGTAGGGAGGGTGTTCCCGTACAGTTATTTGTTTACTGGCTAAAAACTCCCTCACAGACAGTGCCGTGTGAGCTGGTGCACTGTCGTGATGCAAGAGCCATGAATTGTTGGTGAAAAGTTCAGGTCGTCTAACTTTTTCATGCAGCCTTTTCAGCACTTCCAAATAGTAAACTTGGAGAACTGTTTGCCCAGTTGGTACAAATTCATAATGAATAATCCCTCTGATATTAAAAAAGGTTAGCAACATCATTGCGACAAGCTCGTGAACTTAATTGTCAGACCTCATAGATGATGCATTACAGAATTGTACGCTTGAAACCTAAGTATTTTTTACAAACAATTGTCACCCCAATAAATTTTAATTAAAAAACAAAGTATGAAACTTGCTGGGGTGAAAAAAAATGAAAGAAAAGTAGAGAGGCAGAGAGGGTAAAGGAGACCTATTCTGAGAGGGTAAGAGAAGAGCATATGGAACGAACATCTCAAAGACTGTGAACTTTGCCTTTGGCCAGTCCTGCTTGCTCCTCTCCTAGATTTAGAAACAACTTCTATTTCACTCTGTCACATTAAATTTTACCTAATTTTTATCTCAAGCCAGCAAACATTTGCCTATTTATTTATTCAACAAATATTTATTGAGTGCTTACTCTATACCACACACTGTTCTAAAGTGCTGAGGATGTAGCAGAAAACCAAATAGACAAAATTCCTGGGGTTTCCAGGCCTATAACATGTCATGCCTGTGGGCTATCTGTCACAGACAAATAAGTATCTACTCTCCTGTACTCAGATCATGGCTCCTACTTTAGCAAAAGGTGCAATTCTGAATGAATAAGACCATCCCTGCTCTGAAGGAGCTTATAGTCCAATAGTTTTGTTTATACATATACAGTCAATGATAACAGGACAATATGACACATGGGTGAAAGTTTGAGGGAATGAGAATTACTCCCCCCTGATTTTATTTGACGCACTTCAAGATATTGCCATAGAACCACTTGATTATTTAGTGGCTAATGGATTACAAACTGCATCTGACATCTATTCTCTTACTTCATGCTCTCAACAATCCTTTATGTCAGATAAAACACACATTATTATTTGCCAGTTTAAGAAGATACATTTTAATAGTCCTGTTTTTAGGCAGGGCTCTATATTTCTCTTTTCATTCATGTCAGGCCACATGTCCTACTTTTCCTAACCTCTCACAATGGTGGGAGAAATGAAGTATTGAGTGCAAGGAGCTGGGTAATCCAGTGGCAGTGAACTGGTTCTGAGGGGTTACGGATCACAGCTGGCCAGATGGGTGCAAGGGGAAGTACGATGTGGTGGGTGCAGGAGTGGTATTTTGTGCTATAATTGGCCATGCATGCCCAATTTACGTGTAATGCAGTGTGAGGGAGGAGTGTTATATGATATTAAAAATTTCTAGGGAACATTTCCCTTCCACCTACAGATAACCTTTAATGTGCACAGATGTACGGCTCTTTCCCTGTCAAGCAGATCTCACAAAGGGCAGGCTGAACAGTGAGAATGGAAGGCAGCCCAAGAGAAAGGGGGCAGGCTTCCTAGTGGTCCTTTTTCAGGAAACTCTTCCTCCCTTTTCCAAAATATGGGGACAGAGGACCTGTTCTCCCATGGTCAGACCCACGGAATTGCTGCAATCCAAAAGTCAAGGGGACTGCAGAACAAAGATTCAGATTTTTCTCTAGAAACATGTGTTTAGAATAGTTTGCCAGTCCCTTTCATCTTCATCATCCTCCTGAGAGGTGAGTGGAAGAGGTACCGATGTTTTCACTCTACGGATGAGGAAACAAGCCTGAGATTTTTAAGTTAATTCATAAAGATTATAAACAAGTTATAAGTGGAGTGGAGTGAGTAGAGATTTGGATACAAGTATGTCTCACATTTAAATCACAGGTTTCCTTTTCTATGCTACAATTTTCCCCATGAATAAAAATTGAGGGGGGATTGGAGATTAAAATAAATATTGTAAGTAGTTACACATGAGGTGTGATCAAAAACTACAGTGAATGTTTAAATTTAAAAGAAAAAAAGAAGTATTACGGTGAAAGGCATATTGCCATTAATCCCTCTCAAAATACGCCCCCGTGCTTTGAACACGCTTATCCCATCATCCTTGCCACTTTCTGAAGCAGTCCTGGAAAGTCCTCTTGTGTCTTTAGTTGCGAAGTCGTGGCTGCCTCGATGTACTGAATCAATTCAAAGCATTTACCTTTCATGGTCCTTTCGACTTTGGGGAAGAGCCAGAAGTTGCACAGTGCAAGATCTGGTGAATAAGATGAGTGAGAAAACAATATAATGTTTTTATTTGACAGAAATTGCCGTAGAAGTGATGTGTGACACTGAGCACTGTCATGATAGAGGATGAAACCATTTGCCCATTTCTCAGGCCATTTTTTATGTACATCATTTCTTTTTCTTTTTGTGCACATCATTTCTTAAATGCTCTACTAAGCCCTTATAATATTCAGGGTTCACTGTAGTGTTCTTGGGTACAAACGCAGCTTGCACAATTCCATCAAGGTCAGAAAACACAATACCTCCTTGATGTTATGATTGGCACACTTTTTTTTTGCATGAGGAGAACTGGGTGATTTCCATTGAGAACTCTGAACCTTAGTCTCTGGATCGTAACCATAGATCCAAGTTTCATCTCCCGTGATGACATGTCTTAAAAAGCTGGAATCTGAAGCAGCATGATAACATAACCCCAAGGAAATTACCAAACGCTGTTGCTTTTGTTCGACAGTCAAAATGCATGGAACAACTTTCGAGCTCACTTGCTTCATGTTCAAATCTGTTGTTAAAATTCTTTAAATGGAACCATAAAAGATGTTCAGATCCTTAGAAATTTCCTTAATTGGCAATTGCCTGTTTGATCAAATCATTTCGCTTACTCTTTCAATATTCTCTTGGGTTTTTGATGTTGAAGGACATCCTGGTCTCTCCTCATCTTCAATTGATTCACAACCATCATAAAATCACTTGAACCACTTGTAAACCATCTTCATGGTCACTGCAGCATAACCATAAACTAATTTTAACATTTTGTGTGTTTTTGTAGCATTTTTTTGCAGTTTGAAACAAAATTTCATGTTAATGCGTTGCTTGTGATCCATGATTTATGGCACAGTTTAAAACACATCTTCTCTCAACCGTAGCTCACACCCGAATGACCGCACTGAACAAGTTGAAACTTGTCACACACTGTTACTAAGCTTTGACGCACCACTTCCCATATTGAAGAGCCCTGCCTTTCTGTTGGATGGCACTCAGCAGCACCATTCATCGTATTGTTTGATCACACCTTGTATGTTTAATTATTTAGCAAGCCAGCATAGAGTTTATTCATAGTACTGTTTTTATTCTTCTCAAGTAACTGTAGCTTGCAGAGTCTTAAGGAAACAATTCTCAACAATGCTGCTTATCAGGAACTTTTCAAAAACATTGGTGTGTGTGTGTGGGGGGGGCAGGTGATGTCTAGAGGGTTAGCTATACCTTCCATATTGAATCAGAATTTCTCGGAGTTGGAATACAGGGATTCCCAAGTTATTCTGATGGGTAGCCAGGGTTGGAAGCTACTGTTAGGTCTTATGCTTAAGCAAAGTCTGGCTTGAATGTTGTATAGCTTGGTAAGGTCTCTCTCTACTTGAGTGTGGGCTAGCAATGTGAACATAGCTTGATTAGATTACATGGTATGGTAAATGTGAGTGAATTTTACAAATGTGCTTGAGGTCCTGAATCAGTTGATTTTAAGTTAATCAAAAGGAGAATTATCTTGGGTTGGCCTGACCTAATTAAATAAGCCTTTTAAAAGAGGTTCTGGAAATCAGAATCAAAAGCAGGAACAGAGATGTGTTCCTGTTAGCTGTGAAGAAAGAAACTTCCATGTTATGGAGAGGACCATGTGGTAGGATATGGTGAGCAGCTTCTAGGAGCTGAAGTTCTACAACCTAAAGGAATTAAATCCTTTCAAAAACCAATTAACTTGGAAAAGGACTGAGCCCCAAATGGAAACTCCAGCTCTGGCTGACATTTTGATTTTATCCTAGTGAGATACTGAGAAGAAGACCTCAGTCACCAGTTCCTATACTTCTGGCCCATAAGAACTGCTAGATAATAAATTTGTGTTGTTTTAAGCCACTCAGTTTGTGATAATTTGTTATGCAACACTAAAAGAGAATCTAATAAAAATATTAAAGTCAAAAAAAATTCTAGGATAATGGATAATCAAATTTGCAAAAATCTTTGTAGTATTTCAGTGCTTTCCTTTTTTATTTATTCTAGGTGAAGAAGAAATATAGTAAACAAACAAAATTTCAGTATTACACATAGTTGCAATCAAATCTTCACTCACTTCTAACCCGTTGTGTGTGTGGGGTGTGTGTGTGTGAGAGAGAAAGACAGAGAGAGACAGAGAGAGACAGAGAGAGAGAGACAGACAGAGAGAGAGAAGCTAAAATTTATTGTAATTTCACTTAAAGTATAATTGACATACCACAAATTCATATTTTTAAAGTATATAATACAAAGGTTTTTATTATATTCAAAAGGCTGCACCTATCATCACTAATTCCAGTATATTTTATCACCCCCCCAAAAAACCCTGTACTCTTTATTAACCACTATCCTTTTCCCCATTTTCCTACCTCCTGCAATCACAAATCTATTTTCTATCTCTATGGATTTGCCTACTCTGGATATTTCATATATTGGAAACATACAATATGCAGCCTTTTGTGTATGGCTTTTTTCACTGAGTGTACAATTTTCAAGATTCATCTATTACATCATAAGCACAATGTGTTTTATCCATACAATGGATATTATTAAACCATAAAAAGGAATCAAGCATACTTTTGCTTTAGCGATTTTGGTTTTCTGTTGTTACGTGTATATATGTTTATAATTATGTCATTTTGAAGGATTGATGTTTTTATCTTTCTAAAATGTTCTTCTTTGTCTGTAGTAATAACATTTGTCTTACAGTCTATTTTGTCTGATATTAGTTTAGCCACTCAAGTTCTCTTCTGGTTGTTATTTGTATGGTATATTCTTTTTCATATTCTTACTTTCAGACTATTTCCACCTTTGAATCAAAAGTGTCACTTATAGACAGCATATAATTGGATCATGCTTTTAAAAATTCATTCTACCCAATTTTGTCTTTTGATTGGAGTGTTTAAATTCCTTACATTTAATATGCTTACTGATAAAGTAGGGTGGCTATAGGCCATTTTTTCTATTTGTCTGTATGTCTTATTTCTTTTTTGTTCCTATGTTTTTTTCGATTAATGACTTCTGAGTTAAATAGATATTATCTACTGTAGCATCTTAATCCCCTTCTTTTACTATATGTTTTTGAGTTATTTTTCTTAATGTTTTGCATTAGGATTACAGTTAACATCATAATTTAACACAATTTAGTTTGTATTAATATGAGCTTAATTTCAATAGTACATGAAACTTTATTCCTAGCTGCATTCCCTCCCCTCTCCTTTTTCATATTATTGTGATACAAATGACATCTTTATACATTATTTGTCTATCAACAGAATTATAATTATTGCTTTATATAGTTATGTTTTTAAATGTTGTAAGAGAAGAAAAGCCCAAAGCTGAATACTTTATATTGTCTTTATATTTACCTATGTAGTTATCTTTATCAGCTTTCTCCATTTCTTCAAGTGGATTTGACTTACTGTTGAGTGTCCTTTCATTTCTTCATGATGGACTCCCTTTAGTATTTCTTGCAGGCCAGGTCAGCTAGTGACAGATGCTCAGTTTTTGTACATCTGGGAATGTTTTAATTTCTCTTTCATTTTTGAAGGGTGGTTTAGCTGAATATAGAATTCTTGTTTGATAAGCCTTTTATTTCAGCATTTTGTGTATATCATCCCATTGCCTTTGGGCTTCCATGGTTTCTGATAAGAAATCAGATATTAATCTTGATGATGACCTCTTGTATACAATCAGTCACTGCTCTCTTGCTGCTTTCAAGATTTTTTCTTTGTCTTTCAATAATTTGATTATAATGTGTCTAGATGTGGATCTCTTTGAGTTTATCTCACATATAATTCATTGAGTGTTTTGGATGCGTGGATTAATGTTTTATACAGATTTGGGGAGTTTCTGACCATTAATTCTTCAAATATTCTTTCTGCCACTTTCTCTGTCTTCTCACTTACTGGGACTCCCATTGGGCATGTGTCAGTACTCCTTTATGGCATGCCACAAGTAACCGAGATTGTTCATTTTCCTTCATTCTTTTTCTTTCTGTGCTTTAGACTAAGTAATATCAATTGACCTATCATCAAAGTCACTGATTCTTGTGCCAGCTCAAAACTGTTATCATTGATAGTGATTCCCTCTAGTAATTATTTTCATTTCAATTATTGTACTTTTCAACTCCAGCATTTCTATTTGTGTTACGGTAACTTAAAATATCTGTATCTTTATTGATATTTCTATTTGGTAAGACATCATTGTCATTCTTTTCTTTCAGTGTCACGTCCTATGGTTCTTTGAATATATTTAAAATATTTGATTTTAAATCTTTGTTTAGTAAGTCTAACATCTGCCTTCCTCAGGGACAGTTTCTCGTTACTGATTTTTTTCCCTATGTATGGATGATACTTTCTTGTTTCTTTGAATGCCTCGTATTTTTTTTTATTGAAATGTAGACATTTTAAATAATAAAATACAGCAACTCTGGAAATCAGACCTTCTTCCTCCCGACCCAGAATTTGTTGTTGCTCGTTTAGTGATCTTCTTGAACTAATGATGCAAAGTCCACTTTCTTTTTCATATTTAGCTGACTTACATCTGTGCTTAGTTAGCTTGGTGGTAAGCTAATAATTAGAAAGAAATTTTATTAAATCTCTGGAGCCAATAAGTCTCTAGCCTTTGCTGAAGAACTCTGTAGGTGTACTAGGGTACATCTTCAACCCTTAGGTTGGAGTTTACCACTATGTTTGAGCTATCACTTCTTGCTTCTGCAAAGCTTCAACTTTGTTCAGAGGGGAGAGTTTAGGGCCTTCTCAGGTCTTATCAGGACCTGTATACAGCTCTGTATATCCACATAGATCTATAGATTTCCAGAAATATGTCAGAGATTTTTAAGGCCTCAACGAACATTTCATTATGAAGCTTTATTTTTAGGTTTCTTTTGGTTAGTGTCTTGTTTGCCCTAACTCTTATTGTTGCCCCATGAAACTGCAATGTTATACAATTGCTGCTGATTGTTTTTAATAAAATCCTTCAGGGAAAAGGCTGTTCACACAAAGTGTGTCCTTAGTCAGGTCAAATAAAGACAACCCTTCAACTGGGTGTTTCCAGGGAACTGGCAGATGGGTCAAATAATGATAGTTCTTTGGGAATCCCCTAGTGACTGGTAGGCTGCTGATTTTTACTGTAATTGTGGGGTTGTTGGTTTTCAAGTCCACATCAGCACTGAAGAGGGAGAGAAATGGAAATAGGACAAGTCATAACACAGTAAAGCTTGCTTTTGTTATGGAGATTCTTGAGTAAACACTGTTGCAAGCCTTTGGTTAATTTCCAGAGTTCTGAAAATTTTGATTTTGCCAATTTTTTGCCAGGGTTCTATTTCCTTTTATGAAGGAGCAAAGTTTTGGAAATCCTTATTCTGCCATTCTCACTGACATCATCCTTTTAACCTCATGTTTATTCTTCAAAAATTTTTCTTAAGATTCCTTTCTTTCTTTGAAAGTGAAGTAATAATATCTGAGCAGTCTCATTTCAGGTTTATGTCAAGAACCAAATTAGATAAAGCACCTGGAACATAAACAGTGCAAAATAAGGGCAAATTAAAATTGAATATACACCGTTACAGTTGTTTTGTCAAGATATAGGTCAGCCTAGTGCTCTGGCAGAGATGCCTGGCATTCCTCAAAATTTGTGCCTCCTCTTCCGGGGTGTAAAGTGGTTACTTAGATATGATTTCTTAGCCATAGACTACATTTTCAGCTCCCTACAACTTATATCTACTAGGGATCATGTAATTTGTTTTCACCAATAGATCATACACAGTGTGTTGTTGCTTAGTCAAGGGGTTTCAGGGATGGATATGCATCTTTTTCCCTTTCTTTCAATTTGATGCAAAAGTTCATGGTGACCTTGGGTGCCATGTTTTAAAGATAGTGGCGCTATAAGATGGAAAGAGTCTGAAACCTTGGATCATTGCTTGAAAGAGCACCCATTTTTATTTTTAAGTGAGTAATAAACTTCTGTTGTGTTTAATCCAAATACAAGAGAGAGTCCTACAAAAGCACTGGTATTACAGGATAAGGCAAACATCTGAGTTAATACTTTATCCTCTATATAGTAGTGACACTTTTAGTAAAATTATTGCACCTGACCATGTGCATCTGAGGATCTCAGAGTGAGACCTCTATTGTGTAGTCAGCCAATGTGGGCATAGCTTGATATGACAATCTGGGCTGGTATAAATAGCTGGGGAAACTCTCTTTGGCCAGAGGAGAGAATTAATAGTTGTCAGGTTGGGGGTTGATGACATGTCCCCCAGGGAGTAGACCCTCCCAAGAATAAATGGCTAGCCTTTAACTCCTAGATAATATGTTAGACTGGGAAAAAATAGGTACCTTTTATGTAGGTGCAGGAAAGCTTCTATAGGCCAAGGTCACACTTTTAAAAGAGACTGTTGGGGTGGAAATGTGTGGCTAGAGCATTGATGTCAATTTTAACATCTGGGAAGTCATTCTGGGAGTCAGGAATGACAGAAAGTTGAGAAAATGATACAAGGTGGGAGCAGAGGACAATTGCAGTGATTTGGGACATATGTGAGATACCTCAGGTACCCCTTGAACCATAAATTGGTCTAGGAAATCTCGAGATTTTGCCAGTGAGGGTCATGCAAAGGACAGTTATTTTGTTGCTTTGTTGTGACATACATTTATCCATTGAGTCATCAGACTTTTGAAACCTGAGGAAATGTAGCCCACACACACATACTATGATGAGCTGGGCTATGCAGCTTATAATGGAGGCAGAAAAAGATGCTGTGATTTGCGAGTCTCCTTTGCTCATTTTCTTTCTGTATCTGAAGTCCACTTTTTTATTTCCCCCCTAATTGTATGACCACTGGGACTAGAGATCCCATGGATGGAGTTCTGAAAAATCTAGAGGAATGCTGTAATGAGAAACTGTTTCCCATTGATCTTCTCCTTTCCCAGTAAGCTGTGTATTTGGCTTGCTTTGGGCATGGGGGGAATGGGGCAAGGGCAAACATCCAGGAACTTAACATTGTCAGGAGCTTTGTGGTTTAAACTCTGAAACTCAGTGAACTGATAATGATGACAAGCAGAGGTTAAATCTCCATCTCATCATCAAACTGGGAAGAATAGAGGATTTGTATTCAGTCACACAAAGTGGAATGAGGGCAGCTCTCAAAATGATTGCTTAGGGTGCTTTTTTCACACAGCCTCTGTTTAGCTGTATATGAAAAAGTCTGCTCAAAAAGAAACTTTTGACTAGATATACAATAAATGAGAGATGCCCTTGAGAAAAGAGAAACACCTGTTTTTCCGCCACTTAGTTCAATACCTACCCATTAATTACTGAGGAATATTTAGGTGGCAGACATGCAGAGTACAGCACCCCTGACCCTCAGCCTCTGCCCCAGCACAACTCCCTTAGGTATTTTAAAATTAAAAGTTATGTTTTTCTCCTTTGGCAAACTGGTTTGCTTTTATACTGCCTCTATGGGGCCATGGGAATACCCCATCCCTGAACATACACAAACCCATGTTTGAAAAGCCTGATGTGGGAATGATCCATAGAAACAAGAGAATGCCTTTGCTTTTGACCATACATGGGCCTTGGCACTGCAATGTGGGGAATTTGCCCAGGCTGTTACACAGCCTCTGCCCTGTGCCCTCAGCAGGCAGGCAGCTGTGCTTTCTTGAGCATGGATGCTTCCGGAGAGTGACCGCTCATAAGCCTCAGAGGCTTTCACCTCAAGACAGAAGGGGCCTGCCCAGGAATTTTGCCAGAGCAGACATGACTGAAAGGGTGATGTCTCCTGAACATCTTCTCCCCTAAAATCCATTCCACCCCTTACCATAGCTTTGCAAAGACCTCTTTTATTGCCACCTTTCACAAAAGTTTTAAAAATGTTTCTTTTCCCCTTAATTTATTACCAATTTCTTACGCATACTTGGCTTCCATTTTGATTTTACTTCTGTGTGAGTTGAAGGTAATAGTATTTAATAGTCATGTATACCTTCAGTCATATATATATATGTATATGTGTATATATGTATATGTGTGTATATATATACATATATACACATACATATACATATATACACATATATATATCTTCAGTCATATATATACATCTTCCCACATGGGGGCTACATTCTTGTTATATTACAAGTCCACAGCTCCCCATTTCATTTCTCGAAATCAAGAGGAAACTCCCCCAACAGAACAAGCTAGATAATTAGCTTGGCTACTGTTTGTTGTAGAAATCATTTTTGGTTGGCTCTGGTCACTGCGCCTCAGCTTTCAGGCTGGGCCTCCCCTTCAGTGGAGGAGGCAGTCGGACTAGGGCCTGTCGCAGCCAGACCCCGGCTCCCTCACCACAAGCTCTTAACTGTTTATTAATGAAGCTTTTGCCAAACAAATCTACACATTGTCTAAACCCTCCGCCCCCGGAGAACATTCCAGCCTGCCCACAAAAGTGCACTGTGCGGTTGCTCTCTAAAAAGTCTCATTCTGTCCTTGGCAGAATTGGTTAGGATTCAAAAAATTCTTCTTCTTCTTCATTTTTTTTTTAACTTTTATTGGCAGCACCAGCTAAATATGAGATTGTTTCTGATCCCTTCTAAATGGTTGCACAGGTGTCACCATCAAAGCTGAGTTCTCATCTCTGCCTTGGCCCCCTGGAGAATGGTGTCCCTTTCTGCTCTGCAGCTGGTCTCCAGGCCTCAGAGACAGGAAAGCCCTGGTGGAAACTCCTCCCAAATACCCAGTGGATGGAGCAGTCCAGCAGGAATAAGCCAACAGTTGCTGCTTGGTATTTGAACATCATTTAATGAGTGCCCAGAATTCATCTGTAAATTCACATTGTTAATTTAGGGCCTGCTATTCATTAATTAGGGGTTTAGTGGCAAGTGCCATTGAGCTATCTGCAATGTTTAAGGTTATGTCAAGCCCTAGTAAACGGCTTGCTGATAACAAGCTGCATCCATCTTCATTACTCCGCCACTCCTGTCTGACTTTGCTCAGCATCTTCGAAGGGCTATGCCTCTTGGAACTGAAGAATTAAACTTTTATCCAAACCAGATTCTGCTCTTTCACCTCTTCTGATTCCTTGAGTACTCCCCATTTATTTTGCCTAAATGACATCTGATTACCTAACATGGAGTGGAGCAAGGTCTTAACCTAAAACAGCCCACAGACCTCAGTTCTCAGCTGCAGAATTCCAGTGGGTTAACACTAAGGAAATCCTTACATTTCCATTTCGTCTGATACTGGGCTCAGTGTAAAAGACATAGTTTCTGATTTTTTCTTTTCATGAGATTGCTGTTCCAATAGATTTTTTTTAAGCTAGAGAAATACAGGAAATTAATTTTAAGACTGGAGAATAAATGTCCCTATTGGTTCGAGTTTACTTTTGCAGTATTTCTCTCTCTGAAAATATGTATCATTTGAGGCAATCATGGTGCCGAATGAAATAATTCCAACCATCAAAAGAGCCCTGCACGGGGAGCCTCAGCTGCACAAACGCGGTCGTGTTGGAGGTATACGCTCAGTCACCAGAGGGGCTGCAAACCTGGCCTCCTTTTGCATTTCTAGGTCCACAGTCGAAGCAGGCAGCTAGAGCAGACATTTAGGGAGATACTGCCCTTAAAGAAAATTATATAAGTACAAGTTTGTTTATCCTTCAAACGCTAGGTTAAAGACTTGCATAAGAACCAACTTTCACTGACAGATGGTCTCCATAAGTAGTTGATTCTAAGAAGGGAGAGCGCTACCTGGCATGGCTGTTTAACACATTAGGGTGCTTGCAGGGAGAGGCTACTGCTCCCCTGAACCATGGTTCAATTTTAAGCATCACTGGCCGGGATAGGTTATTGTAACTATGTTGAGAAGTGAGCTTGAGAGCCTGATGCTCAGTGTGTGCGAGAGAGAGGGGAGGAGGAGGAGGAGAATGATAGCCCAAGGGAGGGTATCTGAAAACCTTTGCACCACTGAGCTGGCACACTTATCACAGGATGACAGTCCATACCGCATGCCTGCAGTGCATTGCTGTTTGTGGTGCATGCTGCCAACTGGCTTAGAAAATACAGATCTCCCTCTCAGATAGAGAAAGCAGAGGCAGAATGTCAGCTGACTGACGTCTCCAACAATCAGTTTTGCTGGACTCAGGATGCGGGGTTGCGGATACCAGGTCTGAGGGGTCAGAGGCAGCTCTCTTAGAGCAGGCCCTCTTTTCCTGGCTCGCACTACCAGCCCACCAGGGGCTAGCGTTCAGCTGGAGTGCCCCTATCCCTTCTCACCGGCTGGCATGAATGCCATCTTCTTTTTCCTCCTTTTACTTTCATAATTAAATTCCACAACACAAAGATTTCTTTAAAAAGTGAGTTTTATTTATGGATCATTTTGTCCTACGTCTTACTAAACACTACATAGAAAATGGCTCCGAGACGATGGTGAAGAATAAAAAAGCAAACAAAGGGCTTGGTTTACAACATTTAGTCATGAAGTTATCTACATTATACGTGATTGAAAGAGACAATCTTAAGCTGAGGATTTCTTAACTTTACCATAATGATGTGCTGGACACTTGAAGTAAGAGCCCTTTGAAGCTGACGTGCTGCAGGATAAAACACACTTTTTCTTTGGAAGAGAGAGAGCCAGTATATTGTGGTGGCAGAAGGAACAATGGAGCCAATGAAACAGAGGTCAGAGCTGAAGGTTTCTGCTAGACGCAAGCTATATACAGGTATTTTAATTTTTTATTCAGACAGAAACTCTGCTCTAGGACCTGGAGCACTGCATGCAGACTGCTGGTAAGAAAAGCACTCAATTGTTCAATTTTTATTATTCAATATTGTATTAAAAATTTTTTAGGCTCTTGAGGTCAAGGCGACTTTTAAAAGGTTAAAAGCTATTCAAAAGGGTTACCATATCCATAAAAGCAAATGAGATTAAGCCTAAAGACTGATGGAGAAAAAACAATAATTTAGATAAACTGCCACTGTCTCAAAAATGTTTTGACTTCTAACAGAGAAAGAGAATTCAGAGATTCTTGGACTGGTTGTCATATCAAAGAAAGATTCATTAAATTTGAAGCAATTATTTCTGTGCTTTTTATGTTTGGTGTGTTTTAGTGCAGGTTCCACCTTTCTTCAGTTACATTCTTTATAATGGTTTGGGAAATGTAATTGCACGGCTCCAACTTCCATCTGTCAACTATTGACCTTGCTGGTTGGGCATCTGTAACATCAGACACTGTTGTCATGGAAAGAATTATGATGTTCCAATCGAATGTATTGCAAAGTTAACAAATCCATAACATGATCTGGATCACATGGAAGAGTTTAGAAAAGGTACTTCAGAGACCGCAGGGAGAAGTGACTAAGTTATCCCCATTAATGTGTATCTCTACAGCCGGCCATTAAGTGGGAAAGTTATTGTATTACAATGGAAGAGCTCAATTTGAACTTCAATCTTGAAGTGAGTACTCCAAATCAAAACGTGGGGTTCAGCAATTGAGACAAAAACTGCTATGTGCTTTCAGTATCAAGTTGTGCATTCATATCATTGATTGACTTGATGGCAACTTTGGAATGTCTGCCCTTACGGGGTCTCTAGTTTTCGCTCAGAGCACTCAAAGATATGCTTTAGTTTGGTTTTGTTGTTAACCTCAGAAAACTAAACCTGCCCAAGGGTGGAACTCTCAGAGCTTGTAGTTCAGGGAAAGAAGTGGTTATAGCAGCCAGGGTTAGCTGCTTTTTTCTCAAAAGTCTAAGCATATAGAACAACAAAACTCTTGACATTAAAGTGAGAAGATAGTTGGTATAAAACTTTAAGTTTAACTTCTATGGGAACTAGGTCTGGCCTGACAAAATTAAAATGGATAGAAATAATCTTCTGGATGCTTAAATTTATTTGCACTGTCCTGTGTATGAATAAATAAGCATTCCAGGTAAGTCAGAGGAGTTAACATTTCTATTTAATGAGAAATATTCCCTAACAAAGAGTTTTTGGGTTACCTAGCTTTCATTTTTATCAACTCTGAAAGGAGAATGGTTGTTGTGGACATTAGAATAATTGGGTTGTTTGGATCACAAAATGGCAAAGCAATGCTGATGTATCTGAGAAGAGCTGAAAAGACATGATTTGGGTTGGCCCAGCCTGAGGAAAATCTATGATATGAAAACAAAAATTTACAGACGAATAAATTAAGGGGTGATTATTCATATTGTGAAAGAGTCTTTAAAGAATTCCCCTAGGATTCCTTTAAAGGCTGAGCTCCACTAGTTCACGTAAGGGTTTGCGTGCAGATCATTAACTATTTGACAGGCGGGCCAGAAATGTAGGTAGAGCCAAGGGGAAGTGAGAGAATGTTTAAGAGGCAGAGAAAGCACTGACACCTGAGGCTCACCAAGTCTCAAGATAAATGTTGATGAAACAATAATGAAAATCAAAGTGAAAATATGATATCTACTTACAAGATATATTTATACACTAGAGATCTTGGAGGCAGACAGCTTGGGTTTAAATGCCAGCTCCACCATTTATTTAGCTGTGTGACTTTGGATAAGTTACACTACCTCTCTGAATATCAACTTTCTAGGGATGTGTGAGTGATGCATGAGCTAATATATATATAAAGCACTTACCCTGTTTTCTCAAAAATAAGACCTATCCGGACAATTAGCTCTAATGCCTCTTATGGAGCAAAAAGTAATATGAGATCCGGTATTATATTATATTATATTATTATTATATTACATTACATTACATTACATTACATTACATTACATTATATTATATTATATTATATTATATTATATTATATTATAAAGACCTGGTCTTATAGTAAAATAAGACTGAGTCATATTAATTTTTGCTCCAAAAGATGCATTAGAGCTGATTGTCTGGTTAGGTTTTATTTTTGGGGAAACATGGTAGTGTCCTGTCATGTGGTAAATTGTGTGCGCATGTTTCTAAGATGATTCTGGAACATGCTATTATAAAATGCCAGGTATTCTCCAAAGCAGGGATCGTTAGTATTAACATGAGAGCAGAAGTGATTTAACTAAACAAAATACCCTCTACCACCAAAAAAGAAAAAAAAAAAAGGAACATTTAGAAATTAATACTGCTTTCTGAAATTTAACCTTTTTTGAAATTATTGCCCTAACTTTAGTTTGGCAAGATTGGGAAGCACATACAGACAATCGGCAATCTAGTATCTCTTGATTTTTCTACACTAAAAGGCTTTGATTCACCTATTACTACATTTGTCATTTTAACAAGAGTATACAGGTTGAAACGTAACTTTCTTATTTATGGGAAAGAAAACGTCTTGCTTGGTTGACTTTGCTTGGTTTGCACAAGAATGAGCTCTTTCCATGTATTCTATCCAGTGCAATTTTGAGGTTGGGACGGACATTAAGTCAGTTCTAGCCCCATCAAATGGTTGAGTTTAACAGGTTGTCAAACCAGAAGTACCGAAAATGGGTATGAAAGCTGTGAAGTGTGTGAGTGCAGGTAGTGCGGCATAGGAATCTCAGAGTCAGGTTGATGCAAGGAAGGGTGCAGGTTCATTGCCTGGAATTGAGTTTTCCATTCTGGGGTCCTGGCAGTCGACAACTGGCTTTTACCTTCTGGGTTTTGACATGGCACATGAGAAAGCCTGGACTGTTTCAAGGACCAGTAATGATACTTCTATTAACTACAAACTGGTCTTCTAATCATTTAATGTACTCTCCTTTTGTGCTCCCCAAACTCCTCTTCCACTCAGGACGGGACTCCCTGTCAGGTCAGCTCTTTGGTCACATGAGAAGACCCACTACTCTCTCACACTCTATTCCATATCCCTGTTGGATACAGGTTGAATAAAAATATGCTTTCTGGTCCTCACACTTAGTTTATGTGAGTGAATGCTGATGGAAATGGGTAAGTAAATAGTTTTTAAGTGCAGGAGATCAAATTACTTCCTTCACAATGTGACGTTCTTGACAACTCTGGAAATACTATGTTTTTTGCAAATGTTAATGTGGGTTGATCTTTACCTAGCCTCACAGCAAATTGCCAAATCGTCAGCTTTAAATATACTATTTTTTGACAAAAAATTTAAGTGATTTGATTCATTTTGGGAAGAAATTTCTCAAGTTCAGAAAACTTAAAACCATGAAAATCTATAAATGCTTTTATTTCTGACTCAAGTTATATAGAATAGGGATAAACTTGCTTAAATGGGAACTATTTTTGTTGTCTTTAGTTAAACAATTGTCTCTTACTGGTTATTTCCTGTTTATCCAACAATCTGCATATATTAGTACCAAGAAATCAAATTTTATTTAACTTTGCTTATTAGACACACAGCTTTGCCCAAAGCAGTCGGGTCTCCCAGGCTTAAATTCTTGTTATATTTTCTCACTATACTCTTATTCTTTGCAGCATGTAACACAAGTATATGGAACAATTATCTGTGTAATTATTTGCTTAACGTCTATCTTTATTGGTAGAGTAAGCTAGATCATGACAGGAGTCAGGTCTGTCTGGCTCATTGTTGTAGCCCAGGAGCACATGCATAGTTGATCCTCAAAAATGCATTGAATAAACCGAAAGATACTAGTCAATTTTCTGTGCTTATTCTGTTTAGTGGTAATCAAATATCTGTTATATGTCTCATTGAAATTGCTTTTTTATTTAAAAATTTTTGCTTTTAAACATTATTCAAACTTGAACAGATGGGAAATGGATGAAACATAAAATTTATCCTCTACTGATGTCCAAAGGTTTCCAAAGACAACGACTTTGATTGCTTCTCCTTTTAGCTATTTTGATATTCACCATCATGTTAATAAGTAACATTGTATTCTTGATTTTCTTAAAACTTCAGATAGTATCTATTCACTTCCAGATGAAAGATGAAAATTTTCATACACTCATACTCTTACTTTTATTCCCCTCTAAGTTCAGGTGGGTATTTTTGTTGTTTTGTTTTGTTGTTTGTTTGTTTGTTTTTGTTTTTTAGTTTTTCTATTGGTTATTTTTACTACTTGATACTAACCTACATTTTTCTATCACCAGCTTTAGACTGCCTGTATTTTCCCCATACCAGGTGAAATGAAGAAATCAGTGCACCTTCACCTCTTTCTTCTTGTCTTCCTTTCTGCTGACTTCTGTTAGCTGACTCATTGTATTTTACATTTTTAGAGTTTAAAGCAATTTATATGTAAACATTACTATTATAATAAATTACACTTACACATTGATATCATTACATTTGTACCATTTACATTTTGGTTCAGTGTCTAATGTGTTTCATGAATTGTCTATAGTTTGATTTAAAAATAAATATCTGATATAATATTTAAACATTATAAATATTACTTTCTCTAGAACCATGATGAGGCACATGGAGAAAACAGTGTAATCAAAAATAGTACCAAACATGAAAGTCCAAAGGATGAATATATAAAAAATATTATTAATATTATTTATTAATTATTAATATAATCAATTATATATTATATAATATATATATTATATAATATATATTATATTATATAATATATATATTATATATATAATATATATAATATATAAATATTATATAATATATATTATATATTATATTATATAATATATATTAAATGTATTATATATTGATTATATTAATATAATTAATACAATACTTAATAAAATGCATATTATACATATATCAATAATCGCTCAAAATAATGTCACATTTATATTATATAATTATGTAATTATGTAATATGTAATTATGTAATTATGTAATATTTATGTAACATTATGTATATTATAACATGTTATAATTATGTAATATTATAACATTATTGTAATATAATTAATATAATTAATAAAATGCATATTATATATATTATATTATATCAATAATCGCTCAAAATAATGTCACATTTTAGCTTGCTGAATATTTCACCATAACTTCTTTTTACACCTGTTTTTCCCATGCACAATACCATCTTCAACCCACCCATTAATATAATTAATATAAATCTTTTGTTTCCATTAAGCCCTCTGGTTTCCTTCTAATTTATGCTCACTACTTTTTTTTAGCTTACTGATCATTCTGAGATTTATTTTATTCTAATTCTGGATTAGATTGAACTATTCTTAGATTCTTTTTCTTCCTATTTCTTAGATTATTTTTTCATATTACTGGTGTACATCCTCATAATATCTTATTTAGAAAAGGTAGATGAGAAATAAATTTCCTGAGTTCTTTTAGGTTAAAAATGCCTTTATTCTTCACATAGACTTTATAATTGCACTTGATATAGAATACTAGGTTTAAAGTTGTTTTATGGTCTTTTAATACCTTGTGTTGTTCATAAGGCATTGATGCCAATTTGGTGATCATTACTTTTTGAGTAATCACATTGTTCTTCTCTTTGAAAGCTTTTAGCATTTTGTTCTTCATGCTTAGTGTTCTGAAATTTTGCAAAGATGTGTCTCTAGTGCTCTTTTTCCACTTGATGTTTCATGGGGTGGCCAATTTTGGGGTTGATATTTTTTCTAGTTTGAGGAAATTTTCTTCATTTATTTTCTTTCGTTATTTCTTTTGTTATTTCAACTCCTTCATTGTTTATATTGTTTTCTTCTAAACCACATTTTAGACCTTATGGATCTATGCTTTATATAATGCTTCTCGAATATCAATGCATATGAATCACAGGCGCTTATTAAAGTGAAGATTCTGATTCAATAGATCTGAGCCAGGTCTAAATTTCAGTCTTTGCTTCTGTCTGTTATTGTTCAGTCCACAGTTTAATTCAGTTTATTTTTAGATGATTCTATTTCTAAGAACTCATAGCTATCTTTTCTAATATTACAAATATAATGTATTCTTGAAATTTTGAGTGTACTAATTAGAATTATTTTTTTTTTTTTAAAGTTTGTTGGGGTGACAATTGTTAGTAAAGTTACATAGATTTCAGGTGTACAATTCTGTATTACATCATCTATAAATCCTATTGTGTGTTCACCACCCAGAGTCAATTGTCCTTCCATCACCATATATTTGATTCCCTTTACCCTCATCTACCACCCTCCTCCCCCCTTACTCTGGGTAACCACTAAACTATTGTCTGTGTCTATGAGTTTTTGTTTCTCATTTGTTTGTTTTGTTCTTTTGTTGAAGTTGTGGTATATATACACAATGGAATACTATTTGGCTGTAAGAAAAGATGAAATAGGACCATTTGTGACAACATGGATGGATCTTGAGATTATAATGCTAAGCGAAATAAGTCACACAGAAAAAGCAGAGAACCATATGATTTCACTGATGTGTGGTATATGAACCAAAAACAACAAAATAAATTTTTAATGTTCTCTTTTATTCCTTCCATTATCACTGTCTCTTCTGTGATCAATTTTGTTTATTCACCTTTGTCTTTCTTTTCCTTCTACTTAGTTTGGTAATCCTTTGTTGATCACTAATATTTGGGCATAAAGGAATATATTAGTTTAGATAGCTGGCATAAGTATCCTTTTAGGTCAAATGGACCATTTTACCCAAAGGCTACTGTCCTAAATGGGAGGGCTGCCTTCAAGTTGTGTCAAAGGATGAATCCTATTGACAAGTGGCTCTTTCTTTCTAGTAAATTAACAGCCTCGGGACACTAGAAATGCCAAATAAGCCAACGGCCCCATATACAAAGGAAAAAGAGGGTGACCTAGTCCAGCTGCTGTAAAGATGGTCTTCCAGTTACAAATCCTTATTGCTGCCCCTTACCAACTTCTATCTGTACCTGTTTGAAATCACTCCAGAGATCTTCTAAGAAAAGTGGTCCCCATCTCTGCTACATTTCTTTGCTATGGGAGTATTTTGGGTTGTGATCTACTCTGCTGGAGTTTATCTAACAATATAGTCCAATCTGCTTCCAATGTTCCAAGACTTCATCAGACTTTCTGGTCTGTTAATGTCATACCCCTTTCTCCTCCATTTTTATGGTTTGTTTCAAGTGCTGCCAAGGAATTATTTATTTTTATATGTGTGTTGTCATTTCAATGGGAATTTAGAATTCAGAGAAGGCAATGTTGGTCCTGTCCATCATCCTGAACTAAGAAGCTATATAGCTATCTAAATGCTTATATCTGAACCTGGCTAATACTCACCTGGCTGTTCACAAGCAGGTAGACCTAACTGTAAATAGGTAAATTCCCATACAAGTTTCCCAGACCTTGCTAATTATTCTTTATGGATCAAGTCGGATTTAATAGTATTAAGGGCTTTGGATGATTCTAAATGGTTCCCTGAGCCTCTTGGCAGTTTCATGTGTGTATAGGAATGTGTGACCATAAAACAAAGTAACTATAGAGATGTTCTTAAACTAAGAAAGTTAAGATAAAAATTAAAGTTAAAGCAGAATTTGAACTGGTCTACAGTTTACTTTGAGGTGTTACATATTTTTATGTTAGTTAAGCTTGACCAACTCTACCTTGGATTTGCCAAGAAAATAATTGATGTAATCACAGAGCCAAGAATGATAACGTGAAGATCTGTGGAGGATTGGCAGGACCCCAGATCACTGGGAAAAAGCCAACAGAGTACCTATTTTTAAAAGGCAGTAAAAAGTTTTTTGAGAATTAATGACCTTTTATAGAGTGAAAAAGCAGTGCATACTGATTGCTTTGACCTAAATAAGTTTTAGACAGGCTTATACAGTAATCACAATGAGAAGTAGAGGAAAAATGTATTCGTCATATATTACACCAATATAACACTAAATATCCAAAATTGGATAAATGTTTTTAATGTAAAATATTAGATTTTTATTTATTTTATTTATTGCTATCATTTTGTTAGAATTTAAGGACATCTGGATTCTGGCCGTATTTCTCCATTTTTACCTAGATATAATGTTGTCATGTAGACGTTCCCAATAACATAGACATATGATAAATTCAAAATATTAACAGTCATTTTATCAGTTACCAAATCCTTCCTTGATATGTATATAGGCTATATGTTAAAATTTTGCATATATGACTGAAACCTGATGCTGGCTGCCTTACTCTAGAATTTAAAATTAAATTAAAAATGACTTCAATAAACTAAGTCATTGTTCTAAAATCAAACCAAATAAAATGAAACAAGTGATGATATAGGGTGTTTTAATTAAGAAGGAAAGATGAATCCCCGCATTTTTGAAATGGGGGAAAAACTAGATAACAATTGGGTAAAAGAAAAAGGAGTCTGTCAGAGTCCCTAGCAGCAGTATCCACTGACAGTCATGTGCTCAGCTCTTTCACACCTCTGGTCTTTGTATGTAATGCTTCCACTGCTAGAATCTTTCCTTTCTTTAGCTTGCAAATGGCTCTCTTCACCCTTCCAGTCTGAACCCTGTGAAGCCTTTTTTGTCCTACAATTTGAGTTAGCTCTCTGTCTTCTATGTTCCCTTGATACTTTGTACATTCAGATACAACTAACATTTGTTGAGTGCTTATGACCTATCAGGCACTGCAGCACGAAATAAAAGCTATATCACAGAGCATGACCTCAGTATAATCTTCTTTTATTTAACAAGTTGAAGACACTGAGGCCCTGAGAAGGTGCACGAGTTATCCAAGTTTACATAACTAACAAGTAGCAAATACAGATTTAAACTATGTACTTATTATTATTTTTTTATAGTTCTTTCTCCATCATGGGACTTTAAATGCTTCAAGGCAGAAAAAGTATCTTATCTCTCAATCCCAGCAGTGACACACCAACTGGCCACTGGTCAAAATGTATTTGGTGAGCAAATAAATTAATGAATAAATATTATAGTGGACTTGCATGAAAGTCAAGCTACATTTCAGCTTTGAGGAATTTACTTCTCTCATGTCTTTGAAGTGAGCATTCAATAGATAGCCATCAACATTTCCGCCTCCACGTTTTACTCTGATTTCAGATTGGAGCTTTGTAATGAGTAGTGAATAGTTATCTAAATTATAAAGAGTTAAAAGAGTTAGGTGTGCTTAAGGTAGAAGTACCATGCTGATGGTTTGTTTTAATGCCTCATACAATGTTAAGAAATAACCGGTTCATTCTTTTATTGGATATTTATTTACAATGTAATGTGTATAAGGCACTTTATCAGTCATTATGGGGTAATAAAGTATATAGACACAGCCCCTGACTTCAAGTCCTTGCCTTCAGCAAGGATGTAAGAGAGCTGTATCCATAATGACAATACAAGGTAGTATGTATCAGTGCTACCAGAGTCAGAAAATGCTGTGCCAAGTGATTAGGGAATAGTCTACAAAGGATTGGTATTTGAGCCAGGCTTTAGACAGGGCCTGTTGGGTGGTACAAGTGCTCGATGTTGGCTGAATTTTGAGTGGCATTTTGAAGGTTGAAGTTTAGAGGAAGACTTTACTCATTCATTTATTCTCTCTCCCAAGACATATTTGAACGCACACTAGATATCAGACACTATGCCCGGCACTGGGGATATTAACCCAGGTGTGGACCTTTCTTTAAATACGTTCTCACTGTGTTAGATTCTTAAATAGGAATCAACTTTCAAGGTTGGCAAGGATCTTTAAAAATCATGAGATCCACCTAGTCTTTAGTTCTAACTTCTGGAATAATATTTCCTTTCACCAAAGAGCTCGTTCTGATGTCATCCTACCCCCAAGCTCCCCTTCCCACCTATATACCTCAGAGGTTATTTCTTTTTCTCTACTCCAACATCCAGAAAAGAGAAGCTCATTGCTTATGCTGCAATTTCGATAACCTAACTGGCAGAACAGTTATTCAAATTTTAAGCTTCTGAATGCAGCAAGATCAACCTGGCCTATCCACATAAATAATTTTGACACGATAAGTATGCGAGAGCGATGATAACCGATAAGTGAAGCAATTACCTTGCTTTTTTGGATTATATTAAATGAAGATTCTGATAGAGTAATGAAAAGAGACAAAGCAGACAAAAAGTCGGCTGCAAAGCTTTTGGGCACTGTGTTATCTCTATTATACCATATTGAAATAGAGAAGCTATCACCAATCATGCATTTCTATGTAACTTCTGGCTTCTAACTGAACAATGAATAAATTGTCACAAGACAGTAACTGATAAATTGGGATTGGCAGTGCTTTTTAAAAAACATAAATAAACTTACTAGTCACCTTTTTCTTTCTCAAAGCAGTTTTTAGGAGACTCTGGGGGTGATCCGTTGTAACTTATGTTCCCTTCTATTTTCTACCTCTGCCCCAGCCCCTGCTCTGCCACTGGTCCTTGTTTAGTAATCAGTAAGGAGTCAAGACTGCATTCTGGCATTATCACCCAATTTCACCAATCTGTGGCCCTCTCAATTAGGAATGCGGCTTGACTGTCTGAAATTCACACCAACGTCAAGTTCGTTTAAAAAGTTACTGTTGGTAAAACAAGTTTTACAAATAAGGGTAAATATAAAATATGGACAATTTGTTCCATGAACTTAGGATTCCAGTAGAATGAAAGTTCTTTAACAACCCACAAACACTTTAATGATGGCCCAGTCCTGTATTTGCAGATTGTGTAGAAACAATATTCCCCTTGTTGCAGGAGGTAGCAATAGGCACTTCTACCATCATAAACCCCTTAAATTAGAGAGGCTCTTAGGTGTGAGCAAATGAAATTTTCTAATGCAAACCATTCCAACTCAGTATCCTGGCAAAGTCCGTTAACCCAGCAGTTTGCAGGTTTAATGATGACTTGTTTATTTACTTATATTTTTTTTTCAGAAGGTCTGTGGTATGAGAGGGTATGATTTAGGAATGAATAAGATTCAGTTCTTTTCACAATTACAGCTTGGGCCACCTAAGCTATTTATATGAACATACCACCCACCATGGAACAAAGGTTGAATGTGGAGGTGGAAGTACACGGTTCAAATCCCAGTGTCACCACTTACTTAAAGTATGACATTGGGCAAGTCAGTTTTACCCAGGTATTCTATCTATGAAATTGGAGTCATATGGTTGTAAATGAAAAAGGGGCTGTGTAATAAACCTGACAAGTTCAGGGGGGCCCCATGGCAGGCCTGGCAAGATCAGTGACCAAACCTAACCACATGAGATGGTCTGATCACAAATTTCTAATTGGGTAAGTCATAGCAAGTAGTCACGTTCTTAGAAAAGGTCAATCTTTACCTTAAGTGAGCCCTGTCTGTCATTCTTATGCATCTAGGATAACATACCTTTGAAATGTCAGAGTAATTTTATTTTCTAAATCTTCGAATGTATAACCACAGGTACCAGAGCATAAGACCAGAGCACAAGACCGTAGAACCCTCACTGTTCTCTTGTTCCCTGCAAATCATGTCTGTGTACTGTAAATGTTTATTAACTATCCTGTACCCACCAATGTATAAGAAGTATGTGTTTCTCCATTTTACTTTTTGTCCAGTCCTAGAGATAACCCCACTTTGTTTTCTCTCACATCCTTAATCTACCACCAATGGATTATATATACCTTCCTTATGTTTTTTCCTTTGACTCTAAAATATAAAAGGAAGTACAAAACTGCCATTTTCCGGAGCGTTTCCTCAATCCACTGAGATCTTGTTTCCAGGCATGTCCTCAAAAATTTGGCCGAAATAAACTCTTATGAAACTTTCTATAGGTTTGGACATTCTTTTGTGGACAGGTTTAAAGGAGTGCACATTAATGGAAATGGTCTGTAAACGATTAGGCACAGTGAGAATGTTAGTGGGTATTGATCTGACTGGTGGATGCCCTCAAGGTTCAGAAAAAGGACCAGGTCCAGTGCTGCCATTGGCTTTATCAAGATTGGAGTTGCAGGCCAATTGCTTGTAATGGCAGGGTCTGCTGACTTAGTTCCATGAAACAAAGAGTGTGGGAATAAGCATCATTAGTCTTCTGCTCCTACAAGCAGGATCATTTATTTCCTCTCTTGTTAAAAATGCAAAAGCAAACCATTCACATGGCCACTTTTCAAAATGAAAAGGCCAATAAAGTTATTAAAAGCAAATCACATTTGATTAAATTATTATCATTATGGTGTTTAAAATAACATGTGTTCCATTTATCAAGTTCCAGTCTTACTGCATCAGTAAAGAATTTGCCTTTAAAGACCAGAAAAACAACAACATGGAAATGAAGCTCAGTGCGTGCTCCCAAGATGGATCTTGTATTGTTTTTCACAAGTTCTTACCACAAGCTTGCACTGCTAGAGCTCAAACTTCCAGACCTCCAGTTACACACATTAACAACAATTGGGTGGAGAGAATCAAAGGATGTGGGGGAGAGGTGGAAGGAGGAGGAAAGGAAATGTTGATATTGCTAACCCCAAAGCAAGATCTGGTTTTACATTTGCTTGGCAGTTGTTTCACTTTAATGACACATTTAGCAAGCTGACTTCACGTAACTATCCGTTACTCATCCTGGTCTACTTAAATGTATAATTTCTTGCCTATAATACAAAAGATCAGTTGTAGGTGTTGCTTGAAATAAAGGCAAAGAAAATTTGTCAATGTGTACATGGGCAACATCAGCCTTATATCTAAATTTTAGAAATCAGCAATCTTAAAGTATGCTTAACGAACTTGACCATGATTGGTCATAATGGGAGAGACACATATTCATCAGATGAGGACTAGATATGTATCTCGAGACACATTGTAATGATTGGTCAAGAACAGCAGCCAGGACACTCCCAAAACACTCCCCTTACCCACACCATCCTGACCACCAGAGCACTCCACTTCCCAATGCCTCTTCCAGAACTCCCAACCACCCAACAGCTAAAGGTTAATGACTGGCACACCTAGGATCTCCATATATCCATTCTGATTGGACAGTACTTATATGTCCTACTGACTGTTAAGTGTTTGAATATCCTAGATATCTATTTAATATTACAATGTCAAGTAGAAAGAATAGAGAGCTATATTTCAGCCCACGGAAATGAACTTATGTCTGTCTGTAGCCCTTAAAAGACGTCAAGACAAACCTAATAGAATTCAAGCAGATAAATATAGGGGCATTTATTCTATTTATTCTATGTATTCTATTTATACTTTTATAGGTTATTCTGGGTATATTTGATAAAAATCCATTAGTAAGCCACTTTGGATGGGTGTTATACACATGGAGAAATCCCAAGTTATAATATTTTCGTACCGATTGATGAGGTCTTTGAACTAGCCAAACATCTTGAAAGCTCTTATGGTATTATACCTTTGACAACCAGGCTTAAAAAATATGGGGTAAATCGAAAAGAATGGAGCTCAAGCCAACCCACAACACTTAGAAGAGCACTGACACATTTACAAGACCTGCAAAAATTATGCCAGGCCTGTACATGTCCCAGAACCAAAATATGCTCTCCATAAAAAACCTAGAAAGTATTCCAAGAGACTCTGGGATTCCAAACAGTAACATTTCTTATTTATTGTATCGTTTTTTGAGCACTTTACTTTGGAAGACGAATAAAAACGAGAGCTTCAGATGAGCTGGTAACTAGGGATTTGGCCACTACAATGAGTGCATTTGGAGTGTTAAGCTCGTGGATTTCAGCAGCCCAGCAGATGCCACTGGCTCACATCATCACTGACTTCACCACTTTTGATTTTTGTCACATGGCAAACAGTAGCTGTAGTGATGTTTGTGTGATCAGGGCATAGGAGTTTAAAGAGGCAAACATATTCTCCCTCACACTACAGAGAGTATAAGTAGAGGTATATTCCCTCTCCCACTTCTTTTAGGGTGCATGTTCCTTATCCTTATTGTCTAGGGCATAGTGGACACTCAGCAGATATTCACTGAAAAACTAAATACTCTTAGAGATGAAATGTCAAATCCTTTTTTCACACCTCATACTGGTTCTACTCCTTGGGATGATTTTCTTTTCATTTTCTTTATGCCAACTCCTTCTTATTCTTCATTTATTTATTCACCAGATATTTACTGAATGCTTACTGTAAGCCAAGAACCATGTCAGGCACTGGGATCCAGCCCGAAATAAGACTTGACTCAAAGGTCACCACCTCTGAGAAGTTTTCCCTGAGTCTCTTAAGCAGAAGTTGCCCCACATTGAGGTCCCATACTATGTTCACTCTTATTATATTTAATATATTGCATTCTAATTAGTTGTGTCTGTTTTTTCCCTCACTCTAAACTGCAATTTCTTGGAGGAGGTGATTGGATCTTGATTATCACTGTATTCTCACAGCCATCAAAACATTATTTGTGACTGTGGTAGACCTTTGCCATATGACTTTGTAGTTCATTCCAGCAAGAAGTAGATCTTATTTCCCAATTCCTGGAATCTGAGCTGGCCTTGTGACTTGCTCTGGCCAATAGAACATGGCAGAATTGTTAGTATAACAGTTCTGAGCCTACCTCTCAAGAAAGAACAAGCCTGATCTGGCCTTGTGGATGATGAGAGACCCCTGGTTTGATCACCTTTGTCTCTTCACCTAACAGTTAACCAAAAGGAAAACATGTGAGAAAGGCTATCCTATATCAGCAACCCTCAACCAACTCATCAGCTGAACACATACAAATGGGTGTGTGAAGTCTTGCTCAGATCAGCCAATTATACGACTGATCCATTAACTTATAAAAAGTAATAAGCACGTATTGTTTGAAGCCACTGAGTTTGGGGGTGATTTGTTATGCAGTGATAGCTAACTGATACAGTGATATTCTTTTAGTTTCTGTTTTCTCCTTCTACTTAAACAACAACAAAATGTTATATATACTCTTGATTAAAAAGCTTAGCATTTTGTTTTGAGAAAGGAGTCAATTCTTTGTCTTTCTGAAGTTAGCTGCTGCCGATCTTGGACCTGGTAAATATCATGAACTCACTGAATGTCAGAGCTGGAAACACCCTAGTGGTAAACTTACCTACACCCCCCAATTTCTTAAAATGGAAGCTGAGCCAGAAGAAGTGGTGTAACTTACTCAACATTACCTATCCTTTTACAAAGTACAGATTCAATTACAATCTATTTTTATATAGTACCAGAAGAGAGATGTGGGCCTCCACAGCTATGGCGCATTTCTTACCTCCCAACTAGGCTTTGATAACCAAACTCTTTAAGTTATCCTTTTTCTTTTTTAAAGGTAAAGTTGGCACAAAACATTTATAAACATAGTCAAACTTAATGAGGAACACTACAAGCATCCAAGAACAAGGTTATCTAATGGCTTCAATTACTAAAAGAAATGCAGTATGTGTATTTTCTTCTGCCCCATTTGTAATGTTTTTGGACCCTCACTGCAGGCTACACTGATGCCAAGAGTTCCCCACTTGACAGATGTGTGTTTCTGCGTGCCCTCTTAGCTTGAAGCTTATCAGTCTTGCAAAACACCAATTCTTCAACTGACCGCATGATTATTCAACTCTTTTAACTTGGAGGATATGTTCACTCCTGATCTGCTCACTGTTGAGGTTTGTTTGCTAGAGGAATTTCATTTGCTGCTGGATCATGTGATTCTTGGATGATAATAATCAAACAGTACTCAGGCCCAGGAGCTTTTCGAGAAACATTATTTTCCAGCAAGAAATCTAACACCTTCATCAGAAAAATATATTCAGGGCCTAGCACTTTTGTGTGTGGCTTAGTGAAATGTAATGTAAACATTCTTTGCCAAGTAGTTAAAGGAACCATGGATTGGACATTGGGAAGAAAGAGCTGCGGGTTGTGATAGAAGCATTTGGGTGTTGATACAGTGCTTTCTCAATGAAAATCAACAGTTGAGAAACTGATAGTATATATCCCTGGTAGTCTAAATTTATAATAATCAATAGCTATGAAGACAAAGCATTTGGTATTGATCTTCTCTTAATCAGAGATCAAACTGAACCTTATCTCATGACAAAGTAAAATTAATTCTTTTGTTAATTACTATAATTATCTTCCCCACATTTCTTTTGTGTCAGTAGTAAAAAACTATCTCCTTAAATCGCCTCTTGCCTATTATGAATTACAAATTCATACAATTTTGATAAATGATTTTATTCTCTCCTTTACACTTGCTTTGGGGCCTTTTGCAACAGATGATTTTTCAGAGAAATGCCTTGGTGACTTAAAAATAAAGACATGAGAAGAAAGGTCATATCAAAAAGATTAACTATGTCGAAAGACATCAGGCCTTAGCACTCTCTATCAATCACAGGGAGTCTCATCTTTCGTTTGATTTTTACTCTAAGGGTGTTTCAGAACCCTGGAATGTTGAAAGCAAAAACTAAGAAGTCATTGTGATAGGTGTAGGAGTTTTCAGCCCAGGATTACCTCAAATATGACTTTTGGCTTAAGGCCTAGGTGTTGGCCAATGTTACATCACAGTTGAGATCCACTGTGATGGAAGTGGAAAAAAATTCTCAGGCTATCATGACCAATCAAGCCTAAGAATAAAGGTTGTTGCTTTGATGTCCAAATAAATCTCTATTAGTCACTACAGAGACTTTAGATCTCCCTGACTTTACCACTGTTTCTCTCTTGGGCTTTACAAACCATCCTTTATCTCTTTCCTTCTGGTTCCTTCAGAAGCCAAGTAGAGCTTGGATAGGAGAAAGAACAAAGCGTTCTGTCAGGACCAAAAGGGAACATGTTACTTGTTAATTAAACACTTTGTTATCTGAATAGGCTATATCTTCTTTGAAGAGTTGGCTGTTGGCAGCATTTTTCCAAAACACAAATTCTTCACTAAAATGCTAATCCTCTGAGATGGCCTTGCTCCTTCCAACTTGTGAAGCAGGTGGAGTGAAGGTAAATGTCAAGCTGTATTGCTATTTTGCCATGATGGTCCAAATATAATGAAATTCATTTATTCATACCTTCATTCATTTAAAAGTTATTAGGCATCTGTTATGTGCCAGGCATGATGGTAGGTTTTAGGAGAACCAACATTTTGCCTTCCAAAGCTCACAGGCCAGTAGGAGAAGCAGGCACATAAACAGAAGATTATAGAACATTGGTAGGGACATTTTTTTCAACTCTTATATCGAGTCCCTTTTAACACAATTATTTTTTGTATCTTACTTGGTGTTCATAGGAAAATCAAGATATTTTGCTTTGGAAATCTGTAGATCGGAGAGAATGCCAACAAAAAGGGGAAAAGTTAGGCAGGCCACTGGAGAGCACATTAGGTGATTTGAGGATGGGAGTGGGAAGACTAGAAGAGGCTTGCTGGAAGAGGTGGTTCCTGGGGTAAATCTTGATATAAATGTGAGTTGATTTCTAAAGCAGTTTCATTAACACAGAGAATATTAGAGAGGGACCAACTCCATCTTCCCCACGAAACCTCTGGTCTTTAGTGAGCAGCTATCCACGAGAGCGTTTGCGTCAGCTGAAATGTCTTTCAGGATTGCCCATCTTATCCTCTGGCAAGACAGTGAGAAGTTTCTGTGCATTGTTCAGCTCGTTCATGCTGGCAAGTCAATTAACTACTCTGGCCTACCTGACTGGGGGTGTAATGTGGTTTGTACTGTGTTTTGTGGTTAACGTTCCTTTATGTTATTATTACTGATGTTATCTGTTATGGATACTCCACTGAAAAACTTTTTTGGCTTCCTTCCTGGTGGCTCACGGAAAAGGAGAATTTTCCAAACGAATAAGTAAACTCAAAAATTCCCAACACATAGAAAGTGTGCAGAAGACTGTTTCTCGATAAATACATTGGCATTTTCATTTGAAAGTTTCTGTTTTCTAACGAATGGCTTTCTTGTTGTTCCCAAATCGTTCTACAGTACTTTATAATAGAATACAAAAGATTGAAAAGATAGGTAATTTTCTCAGTTAAACTGAGGCTTTAAAATTTCCCTGGACTTTTTAGTGATTTTTCTTGCACATATTGAACATTTTATATATTTTCCATTTAATACACTGAAGGCAGTTCTGACTTATCCATGAGTAACTAGCACTACCTTGGCTCAGACATTCCCAAACCCATCTATTTTAAGAATTTTAAAACCTCTTATCATTTCGGAATTCAGATTCAAAAGTCAGGGGAAAGAAGAGAGATATTTGTTCTTGGCCTCAGTCCCATTCTAAGCAATCTGAGGTTGATACGGTATCTTAGAGAATGAATTTGGGATGTGTATAGATTTTACTTTAAAACTACTTACATTTCCTCCTTCATGAACAAGCAAATGGTGGTTTTGCAATTGTCTTTCCCAACTAAGAACACCTCTATTGTGAAAGGAATTCTCTCTTAGCTCTCACTGGGCCTTGTTTTAATGAAAATGAAACTGCATCTTACTTGTTATGGGAAGATTAAGATACTTTACTTAGAAAACCTCTAGTGGAGAGAGAAAGTCAATAAAAACCGTGACACCATTTGTCTCATGACTTCTTGGAAATGTAGGTACCTAGACAGGAAAGGCGAAGCAAGAATCAAGTCTTATTTCTAGTTCATAACAAAAACAAGCCGGGCAAACTGAGGTTTTCAGGCTCCTTCAGCCCTGGGAAAATCTAATGGGAATTCTTTAGGCCATTGATTTTGCTTTGTATTTTGGAGTTTTGCTATTTCTAGAAATAATGGAAAGGACTCCATTGAGATTATAAAGATCACATAGACTACTACTTAGATGACACTGTTCCATTACCATCACCCTCATCCTCTTCTGCATAGGAAGATGCAGCATGAGATACAGCATTTGTGGCGTCTCCTCACTTCACTCCTAATATTCTGAGATATTAAAAGTTAAAAAGACATACAGAGAAAAAAAAACTGATGGTTGCTAGATGGGAGGGGTGTTGGGGGATGGAAGAGAAGGTGAAGGGATTAGGCAGTACAAATTGGTAGTCACAAAGTAGTCATGGGGATGTGAAATAGAGTATGGGGAATATAATCAATAATGTTGTATAGATTAGTAGGGTGCTGGATGGGACTTATCGGGAGGATTACTTAATAGATTGTGTAGCAGCCTGACCGCTGCGCTGTACACCTGAAGCCGATGTAGAATAATATCAAACGTCAACTATAATTACGTATACACACACACACACACACACACACACACACATATGTATATATATATATATGGTCACAGGATGTAAAGTACAGCATAGGGAATAGTCAACGGTATAGTAACAGCTATGTACAATGTCAGAGGGGTAGTAGACTTGGAGGGGGGTTCTCGCTTTGTGAGAGGTGTAAATGTCTAATCATTATGCTGTTTTGTACACCTGAAACTAATATAAAAAAATTAAAAATTAGTCTGAAAAGTTAGTCTTACCTGGGGAACATTGACGAGTTTTTCTCTTTTTAGTCTCTTTTTGAAGGTCCTGTGGCTGTGTCCTGTTGGCTCTCACAGTCTGTGGACCACTCTTTCTGGCAAAGTTGCACATGCTAACATCCTAATAATTTCTTTCATTTCCTGGCTTTTCTATTTTCTTATGGCTCTTCTTCCATGGCTCTTGTTTCCAATCAAGTTTTTCTTTAGTGAGATGTGAGTGAGAAAGTCTTCTCTGGTTTTCTTTGCTGTTTGTACTTCTCTTCACCATCACCATGGGACCATTTCAAAGTATCAATTTTAAAGGTCACTTGTTAAATATGCAGTTGAGCCTGACAATGGGTTAATGACACACGAACAAGCCATATTAAAATTATGTGCTGTATGATCATAAATAACTATTGAGTAAAAGGAGAAGAAAGCAAAGAAATTTCCTCCCAAGAAACCAACATTGAAAACATTAGTTAAAATGTTAAAGTATATTAGCCAATTACATAAAATCCTTTTATATTGCCTTGCTTAATTTCAAACATGGCATGGACTATTTTGTCTGTGAACTCAAGTGGAACAAAAAGCTACAGAATGCAATTTGTGTCAGGAGCTGGACTACAGAAGGACAACTAATTCTAATTAGTACAAAGTCCCCATAGGCCAGAGGGAGGCCAAATGCAGGAACCAACTGCCTAATGTTGTTTCTATCTTGCAACAGGTGGGCCACGGCCTTCTAAAGGTTGTCATGGCAATAGCTAATGGTAGACCTTTAGCTGGACACCAGCAATTAATTGCGGGCATGTCCAGTCTTTGAATGTGAAATCTTTTAATACATTTCTGAACGAAAAGAAGATTGGCTCTTCTAATTGGTTAAAATTAAAAGAGCAGGAGGCTTTGCCAAGAACTACTGTGATATAGTGCAAGTCTGATTTCAGCTTCTCAAACTTAGATTCTTTGCCTATCACTACAGAAAAGAGAATGGTATTTACTTCTGATAACACAAATATTAGTTGAATGTGGGCTAAAGCAAATATTCATGCAATACACTTTTCGACCATGTTTTAGGCTTTTAAGAAACACACCTTCTAAATTCTGGCAAAATATCAGAAATATATATCTGATTTCCCAGTCCTGAGTGTTTATAGCCTTCAGGGCAGGTGTCATTTCATTAGTAGTGATCTTTTGTGATGGTCTTAGGCTTGAGGGTTAGCCCCTGAGACTATATGGTTTGGGGATATGGCCTAGAACTGGGCTGTGGTGGAGTCGCAAGAAAGAGAGAATTGAAAGAAGACTGCACCAAGTGCTCAACAGGAGTCTCCTGGGTGCTCAGCCGCAGACCCCGGGTACCCCTCCAACATTTATGAGCAGCTCTAAAAACTAGTCGAGACCTCCTTTGGCTGGCTATTTGAGAAACAGGGCATAGTCCAATTTTAACAAAGTGCTTGGGAATAGAGTGAAAAGAGAGAATATGTTCTTTCCTCTGGGTATGGAATTGTGCTGTTGCATATTCTGAAATTGTAAAATAAAAAGAACGACCATACGGACATAAGAGCTAACACGTATTGAGTATTACTGTGTGCCAGGCATTGGGCATTACGTGCATCACCTTATTTGATTTTCCTAGCAACAATAGGAAATAGGTACTATTATTATTCCAATTTTAAAGATTAGGAAACTGAAGTGTAGAGATGTTGAGTGGTCCAATGTGTCCCAGATAGTAATAAAGAGAGTCATGATTTGAAACCAAGCCTGACCCTAAGCCTTGAGCTCTTCACAAAAGAGAAAGCCATTGAAACAGTGAGTTGAGTTGTGTTTATTGTAGAAAACAACAAACCCCCTACAAATGATCCAATTCAAAACACATTATGTAATCTTTGAAATCTGAGTTCCTGAACATGAATTTCTTAACTATGACTCCCTTTATTGAAATGATTTTTTTAAGGAGCCTTTTATTAAATGCTTATATTCCTAATTACAGGTCCATTCATCCTTTTTCCCTTTCTTTTGAACATAATGGGAAATGCAACTATTCTTTTTCCTTGTTTTATCGATAAAAAGGTAAATAAATAAGGAAGGTGCTGTCCCCCTCCTCATAGTATCAGCCAAAAACACATTTGAAAATTTCCAGCCACTTCTGTTTTATGTGTGATGTTTAAAAATAAAACGTTTTAATGGAACAAACTCAGATTTAATTCATTTTAAGAAGTGTATGTTTTAAAAATATGAGGGTCTAAGCAAAATGATGATGAATTATGTATTTACAAGGATTAACTTATTTTCATGTATAGTATAGCTTTTCCTGGGTGGGAAATTTCCTTTTGGCTTCATTGGATGAGAGAGATAAACGTAGGTATTTGGGATATTTTTTGTTTTGTTTTGTGTTGTTTTGTTTTTTGAGATCTTTGTTCCTTAGGTGAACACTTGTGTTCGAAGTGTATTTACTCTTGCTACTCTCCAAGTGTGAGTGAGTAAGAAGCATATGAGGAAAAAGAAAACTAAAGCATCTTCAGGTATTCAGTTCCCTGAAAAAAAGGTCGTAGCACAGTTCTTTGACAACCTTATCATGATATGTTATGTGGGCAACAGACTCCCCCACTGTGTTATGACGTGTCCCCTATGTTGATATACGTATGTGCTCATGCATATCACCTTTACCTACACATGTTCAAAACGAATTTTTTTTTAAATTCATTGTAACAGATGGAACATTTCTGGGCTGTGAATCACAAAAGGAGAAAGATTTTAGAGAGTATTATTGCTTTAATGTTGTTCCTTTATCAGGCCCTTATGCTCAGTAAATAAGACAGCCATTGGATTCTCCACAGATTTATTTTCACCAAACAATTGGACTGAAAACTCCTCCAGAGTGTTAGGGACACCCCCCCCCCTTCCCTACCTGCTATCCTGTTATTAGAAATGTTTTATTAATAAAATGCTTTTAACATGACCTTCCAAGATTTTTGACTCTTGTTGCATGGGTGGCACTAGAGGCAGAAACAAGGCTCCTTTTAATAACACATTTGCATAAGTTGATCTGAAAGATCCTCAAGCGATTACATGACTCCAGGGTTGGCCTGTCATCTCAGAAAAGCCTGAGGTACTCGTCCCAAAGAGATCAAAACTCAAGAATTAACTAGTCTTCATAAAACGAGAACATCTCTAGGAGCAGTAAAACAAATGATTATCATTTCTTTTTGGCGTTGGACTATGCCAAGCTAGAGAAAAACAGAGCTTTCAAACGTTGACAATCTGGTATATTGAAGTATGACCATTATTTTTTATTTTCCACATTTTTGGTCCAAAGACAGTTCTGAGTAATTGATTCCCATAATGAGCTATGGTTCGTTAGTCAATTTAATTTATAATTGAATTGGATGGATGTAACTCTGTGTAAAATTGTCTCTGAAGAATCTGTTTTGTTCGTCTGTTCAACTTCTGACAGGGATGGAAGAAAATCTAAATTATTCCTTCCTGCAAGGGGGAAAAATTCAGAGTCTCAGCCTCCCTGGTGAAATTAAGAGAAAAAAAATATTTTTAATAGTTGCCATGCAAAAATATTATGGATTCACTAAAATTTATACAAGCATGTCAATTAACACATTCATGGCGAGGTTGGTGGATTCAGGCATCTGAGTGAATGCCTGAGGCAAAGACCTTTTCTGAGTACCCAGAAGGATTTTTCATTATTAGAATGAACAGCAGGTCTCTCTGTATTTATTTTTATCAGTTATTGACAAGATGGTCTTATTGCTACATAAATATGCCCAGAAAACAATAGCTCTAATTCTCCAGGTGTTTTGCAATCACCGCAACTTGTATTTTCTATACGTTTCCGATAATGGTGTAATTTGGGGAACAATTATTAAAATAACCATGTAAAGTATTTTTTCTTAGTTTTGAAAGACTGTCAGGAAATTTTTAACTTTAACTGTTAACAACAGGCTTGCATTTTTCTCAAATTTTTTTCTCTTATTCTCCAATCCCTTCACATTTAAAACTTTTAGAACCATCTTAGTACACACTCAAAACAAAGCCATAATTATGTACAAAGAAATGTTTTGCAGTTAATGCCATCTAAGACACTCACCAAGTGCCAAAATGCATAGGATTTTGGTAAAAGGCAATCTGTTCTTTGAGGATAATGCATGCAAACTACTCTTGTGCAAAACCTGAGGCAGGAATAGTATACCGCCTAAGATTGCACCTATAGAGCTGACTTTGATACTATGCCCAGAAGTGGGTTACAGGCTGTGATTTGAATGAAGTTTAATCATTTTTAGAAGCAAAGGGCCTTTAGGGTACTCTTGTTCCATAAGACTTATTATATCTAAGAAAGACGAAGGCATAGGCTTTATTCTTCCTTGTTAACAATAGTAATACAGTAATGATCTCTAATGATGGACTGTTGTGTGAAATAGACCGACTCGGAAGAAAAGCTAGATGAAAACAGCTGTCATTTTATATAGTCAAACCCTGTTCTTATACGGACAAAGAGATCATGAATTCACATCCCATAATCTGATGGAGAAGGCATTATATCACTGTGTGTCCATTGCCATTTGTCTGAGCTTTAATCAAATCCCTTGTAAATGTTAAAAATATATATTTCAGTTAGTTACAATGGTATGAATAAATAAGGTTGAATTAAGGTGGGTCAGGATAGAAAGTTCAAATGTTACAGTTCCCAAGAGACACATCTTTTGCTGTTTTTCTCCACGCACATACCAATGACTGTTCTCTCTTTCTCTGACCTTCGTAGCGTTTTAACCAGTCTTTGTTTTGTTTTTAATTTCTCACACAGACAAAAAAGATATTTCATTTGAAAAAAATACTGCCCAAATAAGCCAGGTTTGACTTCAGCTCTCCAAGTCTAAACAAAGCAGGAATTAGCTGTATCAGGTGAACAAAATCATCAGAGATCACTTAAATTCATAATTTTTACATTCCTCCTGAAGAATTTTTCAGGAGGACTCATCTTTTATGTAATTCAGCTATGTAAAATGGATTGAAAGGTGAATCTAACAAAATATTCTAACCCACATCAATCATTCATACATAATGCACAGTTCAATGAGGGCCGACTCTGGAGCCCAGATAAGCAGTGTCAGAGTAAGTTATGTTCTAAGGCAGCAAAACCAGGTGTGATCAATCACCTAGTAACCAGCATAAGTTACATTTTCACTTTGGTCCTTCAACTCTTTTGGATGTACTTCGAAACGTATTGTTTTTATCTAAAGCGGTAGATCAATACCGGTGATCAATAAGCATTCATTCCCAACTAACAAGGACAATGGTGAGTGAATTCCTTTAGACATTTTCACAGCAAGGAAGGTTGGGTTGAATAGTAGATCATTAATATGTCAAATTTTAAGCAAGAGACCTTAAAAATTTCCCCTTGGACAACTCTCAAAGAACACCCTTGTTCTTGAAGACAACTGTTCCATTGCTAGGATTTCCAGTGAAATCATCAAAACCTTGTCTATTGATAGGTCCTGCAGTTTCAGTCCACACCAAATAAAATGTAAATCATTATTTATTGATAGTTTTGGCCTTTGTGAAATTTTGTAATGTATTTGTTGTGATGAGGTGCAAGTCCTTGCAATGGCCCTGATGAATATCAGAATGGAAGAAAATAATGGAGCTCTGTTCATGGGCTAACAGTTACTTCCATATGTAAAATCACAGGAGGCCTGCTTACTAGTCTTCAGAGCATGAGAAAGAAGGAAGATTTGGACAGAAGTGACATTAGTCAAGTTTTTCTACCTGTTCACTAGTTCGCATGCAATCTCTTCTACACAATTCCTTGAAAGCAGGGACTATGGCTTATTTTACATTGTATTTAGGAATTGCTAGTGTACTTTTTTGCACTGACAAAGATATTAAGGAAATATTCCATGGAGATATTTCTCCAGAACCTTATAGGTCTGACTTAAAAGCCACTGCTTGTTATTGATTGAGTGGCTTGACTTCCACAACAGCAGAGGGTTGGCCTGGATGTGAGATACATTAAAAACTGAGTAGGCATCACAGGATCAGAGGGGACATAAAGTGGCCTTTTGGGAGTAAAAGGCTTCAGACTTTGAAAGTGGAGGATGACAGTGTGGGAAGTAGAATGGGCAAAGAGGAAGGGACTTGCTTCTTCCAGGGCCAATGTTCTCCAAGCTCATTTTATTGAACACCGCTCAATAAAAAACCCTTTGACCGTACCTCTATACATATTTGTTTATAAATTGTATACATATGCCACTATTATCAGGTCACATCTCAAACATGACACGCAGGACAACACTTATCATGTACAACAATGAATGTAGCTGCCTTAAATATTTTAAAATTATTTTTTGTTGACTTATTGCCATATAAAATTATACGGTCCTTATTTTAGTTAGTAATGTGGTTTTTGAAGAAAACCGCATTTCATGCTAGAAAGAGTAGATGTGTCAACTTGCGCTTGTATTAGTGGTATCATCTTTGATCTGTACATCTTGCAGTCTGTGTTAATTGCCATCTATAATTTTGCAGCAATTTTGAAACATAAGGTGCCCAATTTGTGAGGTTAGTGTGTAACTAAAGTGAGATCACAGACTCCATGAATCCATGTCATCAGTACCTGTAACCCACAGTAATGCATGTTGTGTGTGCTAGCACCTCCTGCCCTCAGAATCCACTGGTTATCACACCACTCACTGCTCATATACACACACATCAAGGTGGGCATGAGTGTCAATTCACATAGCAAATACTTGTAATGCTCATTTTTTACACAAATGTAAATGAACATCCCAGTATTTCCTCCTCCATACCAAAAATTCATCCTGCACAGCCCATTTTAGAGAACACTGTGCTAGCCTACAGGGGAAGTACCCCGCTGTTCTATGGGCATGGAGAGACTTCATTGGACATGAACAATAGAGACACTGAATTACGTATTTATGTTATAGGCTTATATTATAGTCAAAGAGAGTCACTTCTGCTTCCTCTCTCTTTAAGCAATACACATACATTTATTTATCTATTTATTAATTCTATAAATATTTACTGGGAACAATCTGTAAGTCTGGCATGAAGTGTCTCTGTCCATATGGAATTTATGGGCTAATGGAGAATATGGAAGCAGGAAATTATAATACGTCGGAATAAATACACTAATGGCAGCAAGCACAGGTGTTTTGTGCTCCAGGAGGGACACGTAAGGGATATGTAAGGTCAGGAAAAGCTCCCTAGACGAAGCTGAGACCTTCAAACTAAGTAGGATGGGTTCTAAGGTCAGAGAGACCAAGGCGTCTTGGAAGTAATCCCTTGAAGGCAGGTGTATGGAATGTTAAGGTAATGGGAAATGTGACTGAAAAGATTAAAGAGAGGTTAGCTTCACCAAGGTCTTACCTATTCTATTATTATAGTTTGAACTTTATTCTGAGGGCCAAGGAAAGTATTTCAACAGGGATTAGATATGATTAGATGAAGTCAAGTACAGAAAGTATTTACTATGATTCCTGGCACATGCTAAATACTCTGTAAGTGGCAGCTCTGATGAAATTATCGATATGATTATCAAATCTGATTTATCAATATTATTATCAGCTTTGATTTGTGGAGACCTCCTTCTAGTTGCAATTTGGAGAACAGATTGAAGGGAACAAGATATTTGGTCTGAGCTCTTTGTTCTTATAATTTCTTCTCTTTACTTCTTGAGATTTGCTGAGCTCATTTAGTTCTATGCTTTCCCTCTTAAAGAATTTTTTATAAAATTATAATTTTAACTATGTATTTATTTATTACTGAAATAGACTAAGTGGGAAGAGGTAAGAGGGGACCCTGGGGGAAATAGAAATGGATTAGACTTAGAGAAATGTTATTGAAGAGTTTTCATCATAATCATGTATTTCATGTGGAAAGCATTTCACACTGGACCATTTAGGTACACGTATCTAATAAGTACTTGTTGACAGACATAGCTTTTATGTTAATTAGAGGAACCCTCTCACTCTTTAATGCATGGATTACTTACTCTTTTCCTACATGAAAATGACTATTTTCCTCCCTCTCTTTTGTGGTGTGTACATGCATGTGCATGTGCGTGTGTGTGTGTGTTTGTGTGTGTGTTTTTATGTATATGTATTTGGTAAGTTTATATGATTGCATGGTCAATTCCTTTGGCCTGCCTTGCTGAAGCAATTAAAATGGCAACTACCTTCTATTTTAAATATTGTACTGAGCATATTTGTCCACCATTGTTGCATTAACATCAAAAGTCATATCCCATCAAGATAAATTCTTCATTGAGCACCAAAGATTAAACATTTCTTTAGATTATGTAAATATTAACAAATGTATTGTTAATAGTGTTGCTGACGATTTTGAAAATCATTTCTTTTTGTGTCATCAACATCTGCACAGAAAAATTTAGAGAGATTGCTTCTCTTTGATGTCCTCAAGCTGCCATCTTGTTAAAAAAAAGCAGCCCCAGACCTTTCTCCTGTTTGTTAGTCTCAGTTCCAAAACTGTTCAAATGAATACAGATGTGGAGTTTCATATTCTTAGTGGGGAAGATGGGCTACGGAAAATTATCTTAGAAGTAGTCAGAGGAATCCATAAAAAGTACCATTTTTAAAGAAACAGGCACTGGCTGTTAAGGGGATAAAGGACTGAATGTTGTAAAAACCTAGCTGTGTTTTAGGTATTTCATCATACAAGGAAACAGGCGGCTTAGTCCCATTTTTGGATATGCTAATACCTGCTGTGCTGAAATTAAACATTGCATGAAACAGGTATTTAGAATGCCCATCAGAAAAAAAATTAAAAACAGTAAATCTCAGGCCCATGAGGCCCAGACTAAATCTGGCAAGCAGCCTATTCTGCAAAAGACTTCCTACTTTTGAAGACAGCAAGCTTCAGCGTGGCCAGGCAACGACCAAGGACAAACATTGCAAGAGAATCTTTTCTTTTTCTTTTTTTGTGTGTGAAGATACTGATGCCTCAATCTTTTTCTCAGCTAAAACAAAATTAATTCCCAAAGGAAAGAAACTTAATTCCCTGAGACAAGAGTGAAAAACTTACAAAAGGGAATAACGTGCAAGCAAGAACAGCACCTCTTTGGAAGATGTAGGGGAACACCCACGTGGAGATGTCTGAAGGAAGTGGTCTGTATGTAGGGCAGACCATCTCCATCTGTAAAGTGTGGGGTTCTGTGATTCTACCACCTTCATTGACTAAACCACACTGAGCGATGCTTTTCCTCCAAATAAATAGCAAAACAAATATTAGTTTGTGATTCTGCTTAACAAGTCTGAAAATGCACGAGAGAGGCAACCATAATTTAAAGTTGGCATTAGAAAGCTAAGGTTATATAATTTGGAACAGATGATTTTTTGGTGCACATTGTCAAGTGATAGTTTATCTTTGACTTTTATGTGTATTTTCCCTTTTGGGTGCATTTTCATCCAATACTGTTTCAGATTTATATATGTAATATAACCCAGAGAATGATATACGGTATGCAATACCTGGTATTGTTGGTACTATCCATTTACAATAATAAAAAGTTAAAAAGACAAAATGTAATGATAATAGTAAACAAACAAAAACATAAATGCTTTACCAGTTTCTCATTTCTAACTTTTCATTCTCTAACATTTCCTCTAGCAAGTATCTGTTGACTGTTTAAAACCCTTTCTCTTTATGCCTTCACTTCAATTTTACCTCCTTGTCATTGTATTCTTATAAAACCTATACTCCCCAAACATTTAATCTTGTTTTTGTATTTATGATAAGCTTTGAAATGATTGCTTTTTCATTTAAATACTCAATCTTTCATGTTTTTCTTGCCATTACCATTAGTTTTTCTCTACATCTGCAGAGTTTTCGAAGCATCATTTTTGGTTTCCATTATTTCCTCCCCCTTCATATTCTTCCTGTCTCCCAGTTTCTACTACATTAATTTATGTCTCTTCTCGTCACCTGATTCACTCTTCAATTATGCCTTTTCCTCTACTTTTTTCATGGACTTCTTCTTCCTCCCCTTCCTGACTCTTGTTTTATTCCTCCCTATCAGTTTATCTCTACTTCTTCTTTCTCTGATTTTTGCCCCCTTAAAATGTATTCTATTGTAAATATTAATCTGGAAATGCTACCAATACAATGCATTTTTTTCTTTGAAATACTGCGAACACAAAAAGTATAAGGAGATAAATAATATTATATCAGAAACAAGTGTGTTCTGCAGTATTAGAACAAACCTTAGAAATGGACTGATCAGAACCTTTTATAAGTGTATGGACGGTGGATCGCTGAACTGCAGGACCCATTAGCTTGTAAATATGCCATTTTATCCCAGTCTCTAAATATCCAAGAATGTTATTAGAATCTACCAACTATGTATTGTAAATTTACCAAATTTATTTATACGCACAGAATGTTGTGCTCTGGGAACTTGTAGGTCTTCTGCATGGGCTCCTGGTGGCCTCCCGACCCTAAGGCATCATAGGCACCTATCAAAGGAAGTTGATTATTCAAATTGTGAAGTTAGCTCAGATCCAAACAGTGGACGTTGGGAATACTTGGTATCAACCTGGCATCTAAAATCACAACCCACTCAAAGCACTGGCAAAGGCATTGAGCAAATGGCTCAATCATAAGAGAATTACTAGATACTTTTTTGTCTGGTTTTTCTAAATTTTAGATTGGTAGATCTACTGTATTGACTCTTTTTAAAATGTGCACTTTGTATTAGGGAGAAAGGAGTCAGAAAGTGTGCTTTCATTTCCTACAGAGCATCTAGAATATGTGTGTGAATGGAGTTTATTTTGATGACTCAAACTCAGTGTGGCCTCTGACACCACCTTAGTTTATAAACCACGATGCAAGAACTAGTGAGTAGTCTAGACTGAGGCCACCTTGAGGGCAGAGACTACAGTTCTCTTCTTATTTCTTAGCTTGGAATCTGGCACATACCTTTGGTATTTAATCTGTCAGTCAGCTTTCAGTAGGGTAGGTTTGCACCACACAGGCTTGTTTCTCACTTGGCTATGTCTCTGTTCTGCTTCAATTGACTTTTTCTCCCAAGGAAGGTGTAAGTTACATGGCAGCCGATTGGACATAGAATATTCTTACAGGGAAAGAGGAGTGCAAAACTGGCAACAACTACATGATTTCCATAGGTAGTAAATGATATTGAACTGAATTATCCACAGAATAAGTTGATGACCAATATATACTATGCTGAATGTATAGACACATGAAAGTTTTAAGAATTATTTTTCTTTATCTTCCTCAGCAAGATCCTCCACTAACAAGAGAAGTTGAATAACATTATCAGACAGAGTGCCTAGTACTGATTGAACAGATACATAAGTTATCATGAAATGGTTAAACAATAAAGATAATGTGACACAGGAAGAAAATATAGAACTATTTTTAACTTTTTTTTAAGAACCTGAGAAAGATTTTGGTGGGTACTTAGACCAGAAATTGCTTTATTCTGACCCACATCCAGAGGAATTTTTTAAAATCCCATTTGTTACAACTACCACGGAGGACTGTCTATCCTTAGAAATATGCACAAGTCTTTGCACAGCTATGAAAACATATTGCTACATCTAAATGTGGTTTAAAAAGACTCAGAATCCAAAATTCTGAACCTTCTCTGACTTCCCTGACAAGGACACTTTATAGCCCAAGTATCTCTCTTTTCTATCTCCTAAAAGAGTTTGCAAATGTGTTCTTAGATTAATCTTTCTTCTACAACAGGCCCCATAAGGGTCAGTGCCCTGACACAGGGTAGGTTCTCAGTAAGTATTTGTTAAATAAATCAATAAATGTTGAGCATTTGCTGACAGAGAGGCTGAGAATTCTCTACAATTTGTATATCAATCTTGATAAAAGGAAATGATCGATCTGGTCTAAACTCCTGTGGACTATAGACTAGTGTATGTGATATTGGACGACACCAGAAGTGATGCAACCAGGCAAATAAGCATAGGTTTAATTCAGCTTCTCAATGCAAAGAAACTTTAGTTCATCCCAGGTCCATATTGTAGTTTGATTTGTATCTTAATTGTAGACTGTTGTCTATGGCCATATTGATATTTAAATTATTTAGCTTACTCTCATTTCATAAATGCAATTAGACGTCCTCCATTTTATTTAATTTTTTTTTCTGAGTTAAAAAAATATGTTTTCTTGTATGGCTAAGAAGTTCTAAAATGGGTGGAGCTCAACTGACCTTCATCGTGTATCTAGGTAGTCAGAAAAGAAAGATCACAGGGTACATTACATCCCTCCCAGAGTCTATCTGAGCAACACCTGAGCCCCTTTGGGTGGTCCCCACCTACAGAAACATCTTGCAAACAATAAGCACTCGATAAGTATTTGCTGAATTGAATGGAAAAGTGAGAGACAATTCATGGTGCTCACACAGAAAGACTAACTCACACCCGGTGCTAGAAATTCCAAGGCTGATCACCAGCTGAATATGTCTGAACAACTCATTAAAAACCAGGGAAAGTGCAGAAGAACATTTCTTCCCTAGCCCATTACTCTATGGGAAATATAAATGAAATAGATCATTTACATAACGGCATAATGTGCCTAGATATAACAGATTATTTGCATAACTGCATAATGCCACTAATCAGGGAAAAAGCCTTAAATATTTCTGGGTTATGAACATACAGAATTATATAAGGTATGCATATCCACCAATAATCAAAGCCTTCTCTTTTTTTCTAACTTGTATCCCAATAGGGAGGAAAATATTCCACAGAAGTGAATGAACCGCCCGGCATCATGAAATGAAGCAGTGGGTACTTATAAGACACTAGACTGCACTGTCTGAGTTCAATTTCCCCAAACCAATATTATTTTCCTTCATCAGGAGCTATTGGTAGGGACTTGTACTCATGGGAATATAAGAGCAAGGCCGTTTGAAAATAATTTTAGGGTGAGAAATGAAGAAGGAAGGACAAAGCTGTTCTCCTAGGTATCAAACGCCTTAACTTTCTTGTTAACAATGATCGCACTTAGAAGCACTAGCAGCATTAGGGAAGAAAAAAATAAGGCAGCACGATGTAGTGAGCTTTAATAATCTTTTTTTTTTTTTCATAACCAGGGTAGTTATGCCAGGTTATATATTTACCTAAGTGCAAAAGTTCTTAAGCTTGTACAACTCTGCTGAGTTCATTATATTTTTTAATGTATCTCAGACTCATTTGAGATCTTGATTTCCCAGTACAAACTAGAGTAACAAATATATAATTATTCTCATAAATAACTCAGCACCTTATATTTCAAACAAGTTTCCCCACAAGGCACAAGTGCCCTATATTAAATTCTTTTAAGTGTAAGTTGATTAAGGTAAAAATTAGTTGTTATTACCTTATGAACATTTTAGTTTTAGCAGCAATTCAAAGCCAGGTCTATCACAAGTAGATTTGTTGCCGCCCACAGGTATAATCATCAGGAAAATTAATAATCATGTTCAGTGTGACTATAAATCATTGTGGTTTAGGCAATTAATTTCTGTAGAAAAATGAAAGATCTCTAAGTATTATTACTGTGCAAACTACATGTTGTGAAAACCCAGATCCAACATAGTCAAATTGCAAATGCAGGGTTTCTAATTTCAGAATGTGATAATATGGGGTCATCAGAGGCAGGGAAGCTGACGATTCTGAATAAATAATGTGGTAATTTTTAGCGGTTTATGACTGGAGCTTTCAGTGCATACAGTAGTCAGAATCTCTAAACCAGATGCAATGGAAAGAGTTGCTAATCTCTAGTCAAGGCAGAGAAAGACACTAGAAGAAAATGAACAGGGGGATATTTGAATGAATCCACCCTCATGGCTGGGCAAATACCCTGAGTGCCCTCGTACAAGGTACACTGCTTGCAGAATTGCATCCACAAGAATTTATTCTGGGTCATACGGTAATTCTATTCGTAATTTATTGAGGCACCTCCACACTGCCTTCCATAACGGCTGCACCAGTCTGCATTCCCACCAACAGTGTATTAGGGTTCCTTTTTCTCCACAACCTCTCCAACACTTGTTACTATGTGTCTTGTTGATGATAGCCATTCTGACTGGGGTGAGGTGATATCTCATTCTGGTTTTTATTTGCATTTCTCTGATGATTAGTGATGTTGAGCATTTTTTCATATGTCTATTTGCCATTTGTATGTCCTCTTTGGAGAAATGTCTCTTCAGGTCCTCTGCCCATTTTTCAGTTGGGTTGTTTATTTTTTTGTTGTTGAGCTTCATGAGTTCCTTGTATATTTTGGATATTAGCCCCTTATCGGAGGCACTGTTTGCAAAAATATTCTCCCATTCAGTTGGTTTCCTCTTTATTTTGTCGATGGTTTCTTTTGCTGTGCAGAAGCTTTTAAGTTTCATATAGTCCCATTTGTTTATTTTAGCTTTTACTTCCATTGCCTTTGGAGTCAAATTCATAAAATGCTCTTTGAACCCAAGGTCCATAAGTTTAGTACCTATGTTTTCTTCTATGCAGTTTATTGTGTCAGGTCTTATGCTTGAGTCTTTGATCCATTTTGAATTAATTTTGGTAGATGGTGACAGACAGCGGTCGAGTTTCATTCTTCTGCACGTGGCTATCCAATTCTCCCAGCACCATTTATTGAAGAGGCTGTCTTTCTTCCACTGTATGTTTTTAGCTTCTTTGTCAAAAATTGTCTGTCCATATTTATGTGGTTTTATTTCTGGGTTCTCAATTCTATTCCATTGGTCTATATGTATCTACCCAAAAAATTTGAAAACATTTATACATAAAGACACGTGTGCTCCAATGTTCATTGCAGCTTTGTTTACGGTGGCCAAGACATGGAAACAACCAAAATGTCCTTCGATAGATGAATGGATAAAGAAGTTGTGGTATATATACACAATGGAATACTATTCGGCGGTAAGGAAAGATGATATAGGAGCATTTGTGACAACATGGATGGATCTTGGGAGTATAATGCTAAGCGAAATAAGTCAGACAGAAAAAGCAGAGAACTCTATGATTTCACTGATATGTGGTATATAAACCAGAAACAACAAAAGAGCAAGACAAATGAGAAATAAAAACTCATAGACACAGACAATAGTTTAGTGCTTACCAGAGGGTACGGGGGGTGGGGGCTGGGAGATGAGAGTAAGGGGGATCAAATATATGGTGATGGAAGGAGAACCGACTCTGGGTGGTGAACACACAATGGGATTTATAGATGATGTAATACAGAATTGTACATTTGAAATCTATGTAATTTCACTAACAATTGTCACCCCAATAAAAAAATAAATAAAAAGAAAATAAGAAAAATAAAGAAAAAGAATTTATTCTGGTCTGTCTGTTCAGTGTGCAAAGTCATGTTGGGGAAACAAAGACATCTGAAAAAAGAAAAAAAAAGAAAAGTAACATCTATTCATTTGTGAATACTTACCAGACAATCTCCTAAGCACTTATTTTCTCATTTAATTCCCACAACCACTTTATAAAGTATGTTGTGTGGTGTATGATTCTCTGTATTAATAGATGAAGAAAAGAAGCTCTGAATAGTTTCATAATTTGTTCAAGGACAAAAAGCTGGAAGATGGTAGAGTCATGATTCAGGTTCACATCCAAAGTTTATGGCTGTCTTCCCTAATGTCATTTTCTGTTTTTTCTTCACTTTTACTCTCTCTCATTTTCTTCAGGTCTCTTTCCTATTTATGGTTCTGTTATCTGATATTCTTTTTCAGATTTTTTCCTCTATTTTTATGCCTTTCCCTTATTGGTGTTTAAGGTTCCCTACTGATGCCTATGAGTATTTCTTAGGCAATGAATGGCCCCTCGACTGAAAAGGTTACTGCCCCCTTGTGCAATTGTGGCATTGATAGGTGTGATGAGTTGAACAGTTTATTTCTCTCTATAGTTGTAGGTATTCTCTCTTTTTCTAAGCCTGACTTACTCTGTACATTCTTTGTCCGATTCCATCCTAATTTATTACAGTTTCTTTTCTAAGAGGTACTAAGTCTTTGCTTTATTTGTGTCCTGCATTTTTGAAGATAGGCTTTGTCCTACCTTGTGGTTTACAGAAAGCATACAGCTAAAAAGAAGAAATAAAGGGAAGAAATAGGAAAGAAATAAAGGAAGGAAGAATGAAAAGAGGAAGAAAGAGAGAAAGAAAATATTGCAGAATGACTGTTCACATTAAAGAAGATTTGTCACTTTTCAAAGACTTCACCATAGGTATCTTTAAATAGCAAACAAATCTAAAACATTGACTACTATTTTACTTATACAACTATTTGGGGAATCCCTCATTGCATAAAGTGAGCCACCTCTATTATTATTTCATCAGCACTTTACCTTACAGAACACAATTTATAGGTAATAATGTTTGTTTGGTTTTTTTTTTGTTGTTGTTGTTGTTGTTTTTTTTTTTTTTTTTTTTTTTTTGTTTTTTACCAAAACCTAACTCATTTGACTCTCAGAAAAACTACATGGAGTGGGTGCGGGAAAAGGTTTTCTTTCTGTTTTTCACCTGAGGAAGAAACTTAGACCCTGAGGAATAAGTGACTTGCTTAAACCACACACCGAGAGGAGAGATAGGATAGGAACTCAATTGAATCCAGGTCTCTGACTCTAAAGCCATGGATTTTTAAATTACAGGCAAAAACTTTTTTTTTTCCCTTCAGATTTTTACTCCCTTGGGTTAAAAATTAAACCATAGTCTGTTTCCATCTTTCTGTTGAAATCGCTCCAGTTAATTCAAACAGAACCCTCCCAATTATTCAATCTGATGGACTCTTTTCAATCCTTACCTTACCTGATCTCCAGTTTTGATAGCCTTGCCTTTTCTTCTGTGTTTGCAGAGACATTTTCTCTCCTCTTTCTCCTCCAACTTCTCATATAATTTTTTTCTCTTTTTTACTGGTTCATCTTTCTTCATATTTTTAAATGTTAATTTGGTTTTGGGCCCATTTCTCATTTAAGCTCTCTCCCTGCACAATCTTCTTTCCTCTCGTGGTTAAATTATGCTTTTCTTCAAGAATGACTTGAATAGAAAGTCTCTGATGCTTTCTATGACACCCTATCCTAGTCTGTATAATTTTCTCTGTTCATTTAAATTTTACTTCATTTCAAAGAGATTCAAGGTAGGGACCTTACACAGTTAACATTTCCCTCATATAGATTCTCATAACATTTCGAAATGCCTTTATTTACACTTTCATCCTTGCATTGTATTAGCTACATTTCTGTTACAAGATTGTCCTTGAGAACAAAGACTCTGGATTTATTTACTATGACAAGCCAGCATTTAGAAAAGGCTCAGCACACAGTACTTGGTAGACACATAATTGTTTAATTGTTTAATGAATAATGAGTAACAGAAAGGAGCCTAAAGTACTAAACCATTTAGTATGACTCCAACTTACTGGACTCTAAAACAGAAGTGGAAGTGATTCTTCTGATTCTTAGGTGTGAGTATATGGATAAGTAAATCATATTTTAATTGTTCATTCATTAGCTGAAAATACAAGGAGTCCAATGATACTCAAACACCTAGTGAAGAAAATGAACAAAAGAAGGGTGTAGTTTTTAATATAGCACCAGGCTGTAAGTAATCTCACACATTTGAAACACTTTGTCAATTATAAATCATTATGCAAATATTAATGACTTATCATCATAATTAGTCATCATCGCCTGGTAAGAGATACACTTAATTCTGAGAAATGTTAAATATTTGCAACGAGGGTGGACCCACGTTAGGATAAAATATTTCTACTCTTCCTGGCCTTTCTGTGTTTCACCTGTAACCTGAATATTTGAAACACTGGGGTACCTTTTGGAGACTAAGTAGACCCTTGAGATAGAGAGAGGAAGGAAAGAAGAAATATTTAGTGAGCTGAGAGAACATTTGGAGGGTAGAACTGAGGTGTTTTATAAAGTTTTTAGCAGCTCAGGTCTTCGATAATGTACTTTTCCCTCACTATTTTTCTTTTTTACATTTCTTTTGAGATGAAATATACATGCATTGGAATTACGGATCTTAAGTGTACAATTCTATGAATTTTGACAAATATACACACATGCAGCAAACATCCTTATCAAGAAAGAGAACATTTCCAACACTCCAGAAATTTCCCTTGTGTTCTCTTCCAATCAATCCTCAAACCCACAGGCAACCACTGTTCTGATTTCTAATAATATGGATTCGTTTAGTCAGTTTTTGAACTTCATATAAATGGAACTATACAGTATGTATTCATTTGTGTCTAGCTTATGAGTCAATGTAATTGTTATTCAATTCATTCATATTATGGTGTGTATCAGTAGTTTGTTCCTTTTAAACTGCTGCATACTATCATATTGTATGAATATACCACAAATGGTTCATCTACTCTCCTATGTGATGACATCTGAGTTGTTTATAGTTTTCAGTTATTATTAATAAAGCAGCTATAAACATGCACGTACAAGTCTTTTTTTGCAAACATATACTTTTATTTCTCTTCGGTAAATCTCTAAGAATAGAATTGCTAGCTATGTGCATGTTTAACTTTATAAGTATTCCCAAACATTTTCCCAAAATGATTGTACCATTTTTATACTCTCATCAATACTCTCAGCAATATATGAAAATTCCAGTTATACCACATTCTTGCTAACATCGAATGTTATGAGTCTTTTTAATTCTAGCCATTGTAGTGGATGTGAAGAAGAATCTTCATTCAGATTTAATTTGCATTTCTTTGATGACGAGTGAGTGATGTTGAACACCTTTTTATTTGCTTACTGAATTTTTGTGAAGTGTCTGTTCAAGTCCTTTTTTATTTTTTTAAATGAATGGTTAGTTTTATTATTGAGTTGTAAGAATGTTTTATATATGCCAGATACATGTCCTTTGCCAGCACACATAAACATCTATCTCAAATTACTGTGTTTGTGTGGTGTGAGGTAGTGGTAAATGTCCATTTTATTCTTTCATATGAATGGTCAGGTGTTCCAGCACCAATTTTTGAACAGGTGTTTCTTTTCCCACTGAATTGCCTTAGCATCTAAATCAAAAACCAACTGACCAGGTATTTGCAGGTCTATTTCTGGGCTCTCTATTCCGTTGCATCGACCTATTTGTCTATCCTTTAATCAATACCACACTATCTGATTGCTGTAACTTTAGAGAAACATCTTTAAATCGGTAGACAAATGGAGTCCTTCAACTTCGCTCTTCTTTTTTTAGGATTGCTTTGTCTGTTCTAGATTCTACCACTGGATACCTTTTAGAACCAACTTGTCAATTTCTAGAAAACAGTTTTTCTCTTGCCAATGAAAGCACACTTTTGACTGTGATTTCATTGAATCTCTACACGATTTGGGGGAAAATTGACATCTTAATATTAATATTCAATATAAGAATATTGATAATAACATTAAATTTTTTAATTCATGACTATTGTCTTAGCTTGAGCTGCCATAACAAAATACCATACACTGGGTGTTTTACCCAACAGAAATATTTTTCCTCATAGTTCTGGAGTCTGGGAAGTCTAAGATCAACGTGTTGGTTGAAGTCTCTCTTTCTGGTGTGGTGACAGCTCCTTTGGCTCTGTCCTCATAGGGCTGAGAAAGAGAAAACGGGTGTCTTTTTCTCTTCTAATGAGGCACCAACCTTATCAGATTAGGCTGCTACCCTTATGACCGCATTTAACCTCAATTACTTTTTATAGGCTCTATTTCCAAGTATAATCACATTGGATGTTAGGGTTTCAACATATGAATTTTGGGAGGATACAATTCAGTATAGCAACTATGTTATATCTCTTCATTTCTTTAGGTCTTGTTTAGTTTCAGCAATATTTTATTTCATAATTTTCAATGTAGTGGTCTTTCCAATCTTCTATTAAATGTATTCTTGTGTATTGATTTACAATGTAAGTACCTGATAACGTCTTAGGTTTTAATGCTATTTTAAATGTAATTTAAATGTAATTTAAAATTTGTTTTTCTAGTTTTTTGCTTCTATTATATTTTTTGCTTCTAGGTTTTTTTTGTTTTTTTTTTTGTTTTTTTTGCTTTTATATATTCCTTCTCTTGAGGGACATTTTTGTATGTGGGCTTGGCTGTGAAAATTCGACTTAGAAAAACTTGATAATATCTAGTAATTGAGAAAGAAATCATTTGATTTTACAGTCATCTCTTTGGAATTAGGCTAAAGTAGCCACACAATTCTTAACTTACAAATCCCAGACACAAAGCATAAACATCACTGTCTTTTACTGAAATAGGCATTCTTCCCTTTCTCTATGGTAGCCAGTATTAACTCCCACATATTCTTTCAGGATGCCTCCCATCCAGGATCCTGTTTCTGACTTAGGACAAACACAAGAAGGGTGTATTTGCATCAGTCACACATAACTGGCCCTATGGACAGCTGTCCAGTCCAGTGGTCTAGCTCCTTAACCAAAGATACCTTCGTGGTACCATGTATTATGGTAACACGTTCAGTTTTTAGTTAGCAGGCAGTATACAAAATAAAATCATTTAAAACTTTTCTAGTATGTATCTATGGATATAAAGTTTCTGGGTTGCCAGGGTATCCAGCTGTGTCTTTTTATTTTTTTACATGAATGAAATGCAGATTTCATAAACAATGAACCACAACAAGGAGACATTTTTAAAAAGCCCAACAATTCTATAGAAAACTCTGTGGTCACAGTATTTCTGATATTCTCACTTTGGGCAATTTTATAACTCCCTTGCTAAAGAAAACATTGTTTATATGTTGCATATGCCTCAAGACACTTGGCACTTCAATCCCCCCCCCCCTTTTTAATGGGGGAGTGGGTATAAATCTTTAGGTGAGAAAGTTGTCTATTCCAAACAAGCTTAAATTGTTTGCCACATTCTTCTCTGAAATATCATCAGGTACTTATATTGAGAACTAAGAGCAAAGTTAGAAGCAATCAAGGCTTTGCTAAATAAAGTCCTATACCTTCCTGGGAGATACTGAATAAAAGCACTGAAAATTCAGCCCTTGAGATTCTCATACATTTGACACAAGGCCCATTTTTTTCATTTAGGCAAACTCACCTTATGTCTTCACATAAAACATGCCACTAAATACTAAAAAACATGCTAATTCTCCTCAGTGTATTTGTATCATGTAATTCTTACTGTCATAAAATAATGACAAGGTCACACTACAGTGTATTTATTATATTCTTCTGTGAAGTAATACTTGGTGATTTACTTTTCATTCTCAGAGTTTGTATTGTTGTTAGATACCTCAGTAAAGACAGAATTGCAATAGGTCATCCATTCTCATGGTGTTTATTTAGCTTCTTTTAGTTTATCCTCTGGAGAAGGCTTTGATTCTGAAGAGACAGGGGACATAAATCCATCAGTGGGGATTTAGGGCAAATTAGGTTTAATAACCGCAGAGTTGAAATTTTGCCACTGTACTTTCTAAATATCCATTCCAATTTGTTAATACAGCACAGATTAGTTTGAGGATGATTGCATACTTCCCTGTGGAAAGTTTTACATATAAGTACATAAAGACCTCTTTAAAGTCAGAAACTAAGCATTCATAGTTACAAAGGACCTTTAACCTCATAGGATAACAGTACAATTTCATGGTCTAGGTTAAGAATTCTTCGCCCAGTTACAAGGCTGAAGAATGAACTTTGGACCCAAAGAAAACATGCCTAAAGAGTGAGAAATGTAGCTACTGCTCATGTCCCAACAGCAGAGCTGCCACAGGGAAGGCAAAAGATAAAAGTAAGAAAAAGAAAACAAAAAGCCTTCCAACAGACAATTCACACATGTCATAAAAATCCACCCTCCTGTGTCTGAAGTCACACATATGTCTCTGTATTTCTATATTTAGGTTTATATTTGCAATATCTTTGATTGCAGAAGCTATAGAGCTTTTTTTATTCAAATGGGCGTTTGCAAACGCTATGTTTCCATTTGCAACACACATCTTTTCAAGTCATCCAGATGCCATGAGCTCTTGCTTAGTCCACTAATTTATGTGACTTTGGAATTGTCAAATTAAAGACTAATTTGACGACCAAATTTTCTTGTAAATGTAATTAGAAATACAAGACATGAGGCAACCATACGGCAGCTCTAGCTGAATTAAAACTATCTACACATCCTAAAACTTTTACTCCTTTTCATTTGAATCATCCATGTCTTATATTTAGATATGTATTTCATTGCCATCAACAATAGAATTATTTTCATGTTGTAGTGAGATTTTTATCAAGGTTTTTTGAAGAATGCCACATGACCACTGCAGATGGAAGAAAACCACACAAGCATTTGCCAACTGGGTAAATACGCTGTGCCTGAGTTTGTATATCACTGAAGGTACTGTTAGCTGATATGGTGTTTATGTCCCCAGATCTAAATGGCTAATCTCAAAGGGAAGTGATTTCTCTCATACATGAAGTCTAAAATGAGTGTTCATCATGAGTGAAGTGAGTCGCCTCTAAGTGGGGATTTAGACACCCTAACACCTTCCATCTTGTGGCTCTACCATCTTCAACTTGTGATTGTTAAGGTAACCATCCTCACTTGAATCAAGCTGCTGAATGTCATAAGAGTATTATGGATAACAAGTGGGAGATTTTTCTAGGAGCTGGCATGCTTCACTGCTCACATTTCATTGGCTGGAAGTCAATCACATGAGCACACGTAACTGCAAAAAATGGATGGAAAATGCCATCTAGCTCTGTGCCCTGGAGAATAGGAACATCCTTATCATTAAAGGTAACAATACTTATTTTTTGTTGTATTAAAATAAATAACTGAGCCTCTTTAATGAAAACTCTGTAATAGAAAATCTGAGGAAGAACATTTTTCTTTTTGTGGGCATACCCGAATTTAAGAGGTAAGACTATGTAGTTATGTTTTCTGTTCTCTTAAAAGGAATGCTCCTTAAAGAGGGAGTATGGTATGGTAAAGATAAAAACAATAGATCTAGATTGTTTTTTTTTCCCTGTGCTACTAATTACTTGAGTGACCTTAGGCAAATCACTTTCTGGGCTTCATTTTTTGTTTTTCCCTCCGCACTGGTAAAATTAGAGCATTACATAAGATGATTGCTAGGGTTTCATCCAAATGATAACGGTGTGCTTGTTTTCTCGTGTTATGATACATTTATAATTAGGAAAATACTAAATGAATCTTTAGTATGTTATTTATGCTATAGTAGAACCATTGTTTTTTATTTTACTTTAACTTACAGGGATTTGTGAGTGTTTGATAAAAGTTTTTGTATTTTTCCCCCTCCGCACACCAAGGTTTTTAAAGATTTACCCTCTTTCCAAGTTTTTCAGTGCCTATTTTTTATGAAACAAAGGTTAACAAAGATATCACTTTTATTGATATTTACTCATTAAATCATTACCATCTTACATTTTCAGGACAAACTAGGTCATGGAACTTACTGGTTGTCATCTGTGAGGACAGAAAGTGAGGAACTAAACTTGAGTCCTTTCAATTCCCAGCTGCCTCTAGACAATAGGTGGATTTGTTTAACATAGAAATATTTTCTGAAGGTCTTTGCCTTCCCCATATCCAAAAGCATCATAGAAAATAGATTTTTACAGAATTTTTCTCTTTTCTCCAATTTCTGATTTTCTTAACTTCCATGGGTGTAGATATGTATGTAAATTTAAAACAATGGTCTCCAATTTACTTCATTCTTCAACATATTTTTGCAGCCAGCCCCAATATTCTCAATAGGAAAATGGAAACAATATTTTGTTGTTCTTGTTCAATTTAATTTTTCTGTATCCTCCTTATCTTTCCCAATTCTTTACAAAAGCCTATGTTCCCATGTTAGTAAATTTACATAGGACAAGGTCTGGAAATTCTCCCACTGAGTGGCAGAAAACGATATGTTAGTGTGCTTTATTTTCTTGATTAGAGAAATTATGGCTCCTGGATCTTACAGCATTTTCTTTTATTTCTTTCTTTCTTTCTTTTTTTTTTTGTTAGTAGGGAAAAAACAAAAACAAAATAAAATACAACACAAAAATTTAAGGACTTGTTTCCTTTTGCAGGATAAATATCATAATAAGAGGCCAGAGACTGACCCTTCATAATCCTCCAAGGGTAGATAATGTTTTAATTCCCACTTGGCTCAAGGGATCATGGATCTGGCTAACTACCTGGTTCCACATCATCTGTTTGCACCAGAAAACTTCAAAACAGTTTCAGATTCATTCTCATCACACTTGTAAGAAGTAATATTGTTCTCATTTTGTGGATGGAAAAAGTGGGGCACTGAGAGTATAAGTAACAAATTCAGAGCGTGTGGTGGAACAGAGATTTGTACCCAGAGCTCTGGAGAGCCAAGCAGGCTCCTGCTCTAACAACTAGATAAGACTTCCTTTGAGGTTGTGGATGTAGCTCACGTGTTTTAAAAAGATGGTTCATTTTATTTTTAAGGCACAGAGAGACTGCTAAAGAGACAGAGGGATGAAAAAAATTAAGTTTTACTTGGAAGGTTGAGTGATGCATATTGTTAAAACTTGGAAAATATCTCCCACCTGGAACAACCTAAAGCACTGAAAAGCTCTGAAAACTATTAACAAACAGCAAAATAGAAAATGAAAAATATTCATAGGGATGTTTAAAGATATAAATACCTTGGTCTAAACACTAAATTTGAAAATAAAATGATCACAGTCTCTTCTAGATACATGTCTTTATTATTGATTCTAGCCAATGAAAACATATTTGGATGCTTTCAACTAGACATATTCTCTGTGCCTCTATCTCTCCATCAGTATATTCCACATATGATCTTTGTCATTTGATACTCTCATTTGGACAAGGTAGGCTTGTGTATTAAGCAAAAACCAAAATATGCCAAATGTGATGAACTGTTTCAGTTCTGAAAACATCATCTTAGGTGAACTTTCTAACTAGAGGACATTAATAATCTTCTCATATGATAGGAAGCAACTCTTAATAATTGATTAATAGCTCTCTGATGCAAACAGTGATAACAATGAATGTACATTTTATTGTTTTGTAGGCAGATAGATCGTGATTCAAATAAAAATTAACCTATAATTAATAAACAAGCACATGCAAAGTCAAATATTTATGTCTCCATACCTTAAAGCCAGTGAACATATAATGCTTGTTAAGAATTTTTAATTTTGTTGAGAGAACAAGCACTCATAAGAGGACAAAAGGGTAGCTTTGCCAGGAAAGGATGAGCTTTTTAAAACTTGCCCAATAAAATCATGCAAATGAGCAGATTTTCATAAGCCTGAGACTGAAAAAAAAAAAATGTATGCTGGCCTTAAAGGGAATCAGGCAAACCACCCAAAAGAGATGTTCCACTTTGCTTCTCTTAGTTTTCTTCTGATTCAAAAGTCTGTGTTGACAAAGAAGTTCTGAGTTAGTCTCCTGCAAAGCTGATATTTGTACTCCTTGACTGTGAGAACATTTAGAAGAAGTGCTGGTTTAGGCCTCAGTGACCATGATGAAGCACGGGGTGGTGAGGTCCATAGTAATGTTGGGGACCAGTAGGATTTTATAGACACTTACGGAATTTTTCAAACCTATTGGGAAGGAAGAGGATATAGGACTGAGCTGTAGGATGGATGTTGGAAAGATGTGTAAATTATAAATTTTAGTAAGTGTATCACCGCCAAATTTTATTTTCTCTTTGATTTACTCAGTTAAGTTCTACACACTCCAGAGGAACTCAATATATAACACTGGTAAAAATGATGGGAATTGCAACTTGGCAATGAGTTAGTCATATTGTGTGTTTTGTTAAGAAGTAGTTCTCAAGTGTGGTCCCTGGACCAAAAATATCTGCAGAATGCAATTCTTTAGGTCCCACCCCAGAACTAGTGAATCAGGAACTCTGTATGTTGGTCCCAGCCATCTATATTTTAACAAGCGTTCCAAATGACCCTGTTCTACATTGAAGTTTGAGAAACATGGTTGTAAGAACCAAGCAGGACTCCCAGGGTAATGTGACCTTATGGAAGAGCCAAACCAAATGGGATCTTCTTCAGAAGGTTTAAGTTTTTTGGCTGAAATGCAGATTTTATATCTGTGGACTCAGGCAGGGTCTTAGGATGAGGCACATTAATTCTAAAAGGTCTTTAAATCAAATATAAATTTGTACTTCGAGGGCTTACTTTTCCCAACTTGAAATTTTCCTCAGTGTACACTCTGGGTTCAAGTGGTGGTGAGCCAGGGGCAGCCCCAGCCAACTTCCCCGAGTATCCTGTAGAAAAACAATAAGCGGAGTCTCTTGCAACTTTTTTCTTGTTAAGGCAATGATGCGAATCCCTCAACATAAATTCCTCTCGATTCCTTTCCTAGCTGATACTGAAACTAGAATTTGCAAACATGGGTTGGATTCCTTTTATACCATAGTTGGCTCACCGGCCATGTTTGGGTTAGACAGAGGGAGGTTTAGCAAATTAGACTTTATACACTATTTGGAGATCACCAAGACTTCAAATATTAGAATATCGAACCCAATGTGAAATCTGTGTATTGTAGAAATAAGGAATTTGTGATACCAGTTTAAAATTACCCTAAAATTAAGAGGCAAATGTCACATCTATGTATCCATCAGTACATTCTTAGTCGTACTGTGAAGAAAGTTGCAGAGATGAGAGATAAATATACATACAGGACAAAAGCAACATGAACATGTTGAACAATCAGCATGGCCAGGCATAAGCCTATTACAGGAAAGATTTATGGTGCCTTGGGAAGGGGACAGTGTGGTAGGACAGGAGAGGCACTGGGGGATCAGGGAAGTGGCAATTCACCAATGGGTATGACCATTTTGATGCACATGTTACATTATGGCCTGAATTCAAGAGGAAAAAAATTGGTACATTAAAAAAAAATACCGTGGGGTGCAAAACTCTATTAAAATCGAAATTTCAATACCATAGGTCTGTATGTGGTATCTCTTGGATGGAGTCTGAGGTCTGAGTGTGGGCTGGATGGTCTTTAAGCTTTAAGCTGTGTTTTCTCTTACTGTGTTTCCCCAAAAATAAGACCTAGACAGACCATCAGCTCTAATGAGTCCTTTGGAGCAAAAATTAATGTAAGACCCAGTATTATATTATAATATAATATAATATAATATAATATAATATAACATTATATTATATGATAGACCCAGTCTTATAGTAAAATAAGACCGGGTCTTAGATTAAATTTTGCTCCAAAAGACGCGTTAGAGCTGATGGTCCGGCTAGGTCTTATTTTCCGGGAAACACGGTAGTACTAATTACATTGTATTGTAAGTATTTGATAAAGTATTTGGGTTTCTTTCTTTTTTCCTTTTTTTCCTTTCTTTCTTTTTATTTCCTTGTCCTCCACAACTGTAAACTCCTACAACACAAGGGCTCATTATTTCCTTCCCCTTTCCCACTTTTCCTTCATTTATTGGCCAGGCAGCTATAGTGTCTGATACTGAATGGGTAATCAATGAATGGTTATGGATGAATGAATGAATGAATGAATGAACAATTATAAAATGACTGGATTTGGCTGCTCAGAGCTGATTGTCAATGAATAGACAAGAAAGGCCTCTGGTCCTATCACAGGACAGGCTTGCTCCAGGTTCTAGAAGAAACCACGAAGTAAAGGAAACAAATACCTCTTGTCTCTGTAAGACACAGAGGTCTTTTATACAAACCAAGAAGAGAATTAGTTCTTGTAGGAGCTGAATACCAGAAATGGTATGTTGTTTGGGGTGTCAGGACATTTCAGAAAGGAGTGGGGCTCAGTTCAGACAAAACATGGGACCTAATAAGAGAGAGCAAAGGGTGGGCAGGAAAAACAAAACAAAACTCTTTTTCCTGAGATGTCTACTAAAGTTTGTAGGAAAGCTAGGTTAGAGTAAGGAATAGTACAGTGGAGTCACAAAGGAATTTGGGAAAAGGTGTCGTTGGTCCAAGGATAGACTAGACCAACAGGGATGATTGCAAGTAGTTTAAAACAGAGAGTCTCTAAAAAGGACATTTGAATTGAAGCTAGACAGAGTGTGCATGCTATTCACCTATTAGTCATTCATTGGATCTCTAAGAAATAGTGCTGTTTGTAACATATTTTGTTATATTACAAACAACTGGCCTAAGAGAGAATTATTAACAATAACTTTGAGTAGGAGTGACTTGAATATCATAGGCAATTACTGAGTGCTTATTGAAAGAATAAATGAATCATGGCAAGAGCTCTGTGTCACAAGTCACTGGGAAGAGACCATAATCTTAGGGCGAGAGCCTGTTTTATCACCAATCAGTAGCCTAAATGTGCCAGGAGACTAACAGAAAACAAAACACTAAGGCAGTCGGCTTTTGTTTAGTACACGAGGGACTTCTTCAACCGTTAGTTTGACAAGACATAGAAATTGGCTGAGAGAGGTGATGTTCACCATCTACAAATATTATAAAGAGAAAAGACTTGATTAATTCTGATGATTTTTTTCTATCTCCCTAGCCTTGAGGCAGGACTCGGGTATACTCCATCTAGAATCTGGATCGTTTCTCAAGACCTCTCAGAGCACTCTGTGACTCATTCTATGGCTTCTTGTCCCTCACCTTCTTCCCTAGGGCCTCACCTTTATTTCTAGCTCTTTCTTGTCCTTCCTTCTCAATATTGACTGTGACTCTGACCTTCCTGTTTCTTTTACATCAAGACCCTTTCTGAAATAACATGTGTCCCCAGACCCTTCTTCTTTGGCAGCTATTTTGGGGAATGTGACAACTGGGCTCATTGTGCCCTGAGACCGGACCCAGCGTCATCTCGCTGATGGAGTTTGTGAATGTGTTTCAGAAAGCCTGCTCAGTCTGGGACTGGAGAATGACCCTGAATTTGCAGTACAGAGGGAGCTGGCAGCACAAGAGGCAGTCTGCCCTAACCAGTTAGGGAGGGCCACACTAATGTGGCAACTTCCCTAGAAGGGGACACCTACCAACTCAATAATCACTGGAGGCAAAATGGACTGCTTCCACTGTTTGGTTGCATAAGTATAATTCCCTCAGTTAAACAATGGGAAACAAGGGAGTTCCTGGGCAATAAGAGATGTAGATTTTGTTGTTCTTTCATTCTCCATTGGTGCTCTAGTCCTGTTCTGCTGTCACTCCCCATTGTTAAGAATTCAATGCCAGGAATGTAAATTGGTGCAGCCACTATTGAAGACAGTAAAGGAACTTATGGAGGCTCCTCAAAAAAGTAAAAATAGAACTACCATATGACTCAGCTATTGCACTTCTGGTTATATACCTGAAAGAAATATGTCACTTTCTGCACCCCCATGTTCATTGAAGCATTATTTACAATGGCCAAGACAAGGAAGCAATCTAAGTGTCCATAGAGAGATGAATGGATAATAAAATGTGGCATATATATAATGGAATATTATTTAGCCACAAGAAAGAATAAAATTCTGCCATTTGCGACAACATGGATGAAACTTGAGGGCATTATGCTAAGTGAAATAAGCCAGATAGAGAAAAACAAAGTGTGATATCACTTATATGTGGAATCTAAAAAACCTGAACTCATAGAAACAGAGAGTAGATTGGTGGTTGCCAGAGGTAAAGGGATGGGGGAAATAGGGAGACAGATTTTGGTCAAAAAGTACAAGCTTACAGTTATAAGCTGAATAAGTTATGGGGATCTGATATACAGCATGATTATAGCTAACAATACCGCACTGTATACTTGAAAGTTGCTAAGAGAGTAATTTTAAAAGTACTTAACACACACACAAATGGTAACTATGTGAGGTGACAGATGTGTTAACTAATCTTTTTGTGGTAATCATTTCACTATATGTGTGTGTGTGTGTGTGTGTGTGTGTGTGTGTGTGTGTATCAAATCATCACATTGTACACCTTAAACTTACAAAATGTTATATGTCAATTATACCTCAATCAAGCTGGGAAAAAAAGAAAAAAGATTCAATGGCTTCCTGTTTCCTTGGGCACATCAGGCCTACTTTCCTTGCCATCACTTTGGCTTTTCCTCTTGGGACAGCACCTCATGTCCTAAACGCCTCCACTCATCACTCCTCTTCTTCTGCCCTTCATCCAAAATCATCAGTCTGTGTCCTCTTTCTGCAGTACCTCCCTTCCAGATGAATTTCTTTGAGATCTGGTGTTCAGAATCTTTTATGCATGTGTTCCCTGCACTATCTGGAAACTGGACACAGAAGGTACTTAATAAGTGTGCTTGTCAAAATGGAGTTTATTGAAATTACATTGCTGTCCTATCCCAAGCTTTCATGTCCTAGCTTGTTCTTTCTGAGATGCACTTGAAATATAAGTGGCCACAGAGTCAGGACCCTGTAGTATTCCTGGCCCCACACTCACTACCTGTGAACCCTTGAGCAAGTCACTTCACCTTTTTAAGTCTTGTTTCTGACTGCAACAGAAGAATTGTAGCAGTTTTCTGTTTTATGTCTCACAATATTATTAGGATTAAATGAGAGAATGTGGGTGCAAGGGTTTTATGAATTAGAATATGCTATATATTTGGGTACTACTTATGCTGAAGTCTGTTGGAGTTAATGACTGACAATTGCTTAAAATATTACTCTTCTCAGAAAACTTGCATGCTTGCATTATGAAGAGATATCATTTTAACATCTAATTCTGTTCAGTGAGAAATTATTCAATGACTATTATATGTCTAGCAATTTTGTATACGTTGTGGAGGTTTCGAAAGAGAAATGATTGCTTTTGAGAAACTATGACATAACTAGAGGGTAAACCTTACTCTGGTGAGTGGCCCACTTGGGATTTAATACCTGGCTCTAAGACTCTGGAACTAGACTACACACACCAGTAAAGTTAAAAAAGAAAACAAATCGAAAGACTTACATAGGGTTGTCAATTTTTAATCTGTTTCATCTATTCAACAGTCTTAAACTCATATTTAGAATTTGTATATATAGTAGCATGAAAAACTATAACATCAATAAAAGTCTAGAAAAAGTTCGAACGTGACTTATTTGAGCTTTATGAAAAGCTTAAGATGTTGCCCTGGTCTTTTGCACTTCCCCTTGTGCTACTCTGTTGTGGACCAGGACCTGGGAACCACTGCTGAGCAGACAGAGCAGCTTACTGGGAGGTGGCCCCCTTGCTCTGATACTAATTATTTTTCATTAAGTTGGTATGAGACTTTGCACAAGGCCCTGAATCTGTCTAGGCTCCACTTCTCTTTGTAAACCAGAGGAGCTGACTAGAATCCGCACTGTCCAATAAGGTAGCTGTCAGTCACATGTGGCCATTTTAATTTAAATTAAGTTAAATTAAGTTAAATTAAAAATTTAATTCCTTAATGGCACTAGCCACATTTCAAATGCCTATTAGCACTTGCGGCTAGTGGCAGTCATATTGGACAGTGCTGATTTAGACCAGATCTAGCATTGCGGACATCCTGTTGGATAGTGCTGGACAACATGACCCCCAAGCTTTTTTTTCAATTTTAAAATTCCAGAAATTTTGTGGTTCCATGTAGGATCTGCTTAACTGTAAAGTCATAATGTGGCCTGGCTCATAGTTAAGTTTTCAATTGCTTCTTCAATCTAAATAGTGAATAAATAAATACTTCTTATGTGTTTCTGATGACTAGCAAGGTTACCAATGGTTGCATGAGAAGTATTGTGATTTTATGGTAAATCCTATGTAATTTGGTGAAACCAAAATCTCGTATTCAGCCTTCTGTACCTCTCTCAGCTCTCTCAGGAGTTCTCCTGCATTTGAATATCCACTTTTTCTAATCCAGGTATTTTTTTTTTTTTTTTTTTTTTTAGTTTTCTTTTTTGGTCTGAGATGAATTTCCCTTAACATTTTCACAATCTTATGGAAAAAACTAATCTAAATGATAAGTAGGTTCTTTTTTCTTCTTCAGTCTACCATAAAATTGCCAATGTGTTTTTAAAAGCACTATTTTTACAGAACTAGTATAAACACTGTTTTGGACTCCATCTGTTGCATCAGTCCGAGCCACTAACAAGTATTGTTGTGAGATGTGCCGTCATGAGTAGAGTCGATGGGTACAAACTGAGATGGTTTGGCAACATGCAGTGCCACATATATTGAGCCATTGTCATTGCTATTTAAGGGAAGCACCAATGCCATGTCAACTCTGTGCAAATGTGAAGATGGGGGGAAAGTACCCAGCACTTGCTTTCTGAATCTGAAAGAACAAAGTAATACTACTAATAAAAAAATTAGAGTGTTGTCTAAATTTCCAAGATCACGTAAATAAATAAATAAATAAATAAATAAATAAATAAATAAATAAATAAATAAAAGGAATAAGTCTGAGGGCGAAAGAAAAAGAAAAAACTCAGTGGTTCCTAAAAATGACTCAATGAACTCTTATAACCAAAGTACCTGAGAACTTCTGCACACCAGTGCCTATTGATTCAGTATCCTTTCTTAAACTTTATCTTTCTCTGAGCAAGCGGAAGTTGCAGAGCCTGACACTGTTCTCATTTGCACCTTGAAGTAAATGTAATAAAACCAGTAAAGTCTGAGTATACCTGGCTATCATAAATATGTGACAGTATTGGCCAACAGAACTGTCAAGAGTGTTCAGTAAAGTCCAGTGATACTTCATCCCAGCTTTGCAAACTCTGACCTTCATGCCTGCACAGAGTCTGCTTCTTGTCGGTTATGGGTTGTTGCCCATGTTACCATATTGCCCACATGCTATGTTGAGAGCAGAGGAACTCTGCCCCTGGAGTGGGCTTGTGTCAACAATTTTATTGCAAATTCCCATTTTCTGATCATTAAAAAGTTTTCGGCACAGAAGTAACTTTGCAAGAGTTCAAACTTTGAAAGGACTCATTTAAAGGCTTAAAAATAACACTTGGGCCACACCCATAATTTAAAATGTTCTAGCTGGCTTTGTGGCCTGGAGTTTTTCAAAATGCGTAAACTTAAAATATGAAGGGACACAGGGCTTGGAGCAGTTCCAAAGATTGGTTTTTAGTGTTTGGTGAACTGGAATGAGGTTCCTTAATGGTAAGCTTTACTTGCAGAAGTGAAATTATAGGATCAATTTAGTTGGAATGTTGTCCAGCTTCAGCTGGAAACTGAATAACTTTCTCATAGGATTATGACAGAAGAAATGTTGGGCCTAGGACAGGATACATAAGTTGGAGGGCCCAACTTATGTGCAATGTGCAAATGCAGGGTCCCTATTAAAAAATTATTAAGACAGAGACAGTGACAACACAGTGTTAAACCAAGTGTGGGGACCTTCTAAGTATGGGGCCCCTTGCAGTAGTGTAGTTGTGGGTCTAGGAAGCTGATGCTCTTTGTTGTACCTAGCCCTCCTCTTTGCTTTTCTTTCTTCCTTCCTTTTTTCCCTTCCTTCCTTTATTTCCTTCCTTCCTTTATTCCTTCCTTCCTTCCTTCCTTCCTTCCTTCCTTCCTTCCTTCCTTTCTTCTTTTCTCAAGGTACACGAAGGATTTTGCTGTTTCTAAAGCACTATTGATGAACATTATTGGCTCAAGTATAATTTACATGTGAGCACTGTTATTTTAACTGGTTCTGTCTTAATTCTTTTACAAAATATTGCTATTCTCAACTTTCTTACCAAAAGTAGTTTAATAACAACCAAAATGCTTAAGGAAGATGGTTTTCTAAAGCTGGTAAAATGTTTTCATATGTATTTTCAAATGTGATCTCCAAAATAATCTCATGAGATTGTTAGACTAAAATAAACTCATTCTCAGATTGAGAAACTGAGGCTCTACTCTAAAATTAAATGATTTGCATAAAGCTTTACAAGTCGTTTATTGGTAGAACAAGGATCCTATTTTGAGTAAAAAAGTGTCAGATATCACAAAGCTAAAACACTGAAAGAAAGGAGATCTTGGATGAAGAAATCATGGAAAAATTATGAAATGTTTTTATTTTTTTTTCCTCCATAATGCTGGGATTAGGCCAAACTAACTCCTTTTAAAGACTTTAAAAATCATGTTTTTATGAAACTTGTGTTTCAGGGACCAGACCTACAGTTAGGCTGAATCCGTGTGATAATGAGGTTGAGTGTGATTGGACTTATTTACAACTTGGTGAACAAAAGAGATGGAAGTCCATTCACCGTAGACTATTGGTGAATACTAAGAAAAACTTCAGGGATGACTAGATAATGAAGAGTTGAGGTTTGAAGCTCATATTTGTTTATTGAAATGTTGTGAAATGTTTGTGCATTGCTCAAAGTATTCCACAGGATATTAATATTGCATTACTTAAAAAATGAAGGAGGAGGAGGAGGAGAAGAAGAAGGAGAGCAGCAGTAGCTCTTTTTGGTCCATTAAATTTGGAGAAACAATGATTTTGATAACGTTAAACAGCTTCCTAACTGCAGGACATCTAAAACCTTTAATGAGCCATTATGATTTGTGACTTTTCAGGAGAGAACGCAGCTTTTCCAAACTTTTTTGGCCACAGAACATCTTAACTCCTTTGTTGTTGTTGTTGTTGTTTAGAGAATCTCAAGGGGGTAGTGCTCCACAGAACACACCTTGTGAAGTGAGGCCCTGGATTAAAGAACTAACAACCCTGACAATAGTCCTGTAGTCGGTTGAATTGTGGTTCTCAAAAAATATGTCCACCCAAAACCTCATAATGTCACCTTATTTGGAACAAGGGTCCAAATGTAGATGTAATTAAGGTAAGAAAACTCAAGATGAGGTCATCCTGGACTTAGAGAGGGCCCTAAATCCAGTGACTCATGTCCTTTCCAGAAAAAAGAGAGGGAGATTCAAGACACAGAGAAGCATATACTAGAAGAAGGTCCTGTGAAGGTACAGCAGAGGCTGGAGTCAGATTGCCACAAGCCAAGGACTGCCTGGAGCCAACAAAAGCTGGAAGAGGCAAGAAAGGATTCTTCACTTGTACTGCTAGACATGTGGCCTCCAGATTGACTCTTACTGTAGTTTTAGGAAACTAATACATGACCCAGCAGTACAATGGAACCAAGAAGTACCCTCCGTCTGGGTATAAGGAGATATGAGTGACGTGAGAGACTTGGAAAGGGCAGCTTGTTGCTAGGTGAACAGCTGGACAAGAGTTCCGCTATCCTTGCTGGGAAAATGAGAAGTTACTCAGGAGAGGGTTAACTTAAGACCTAGATAAATTGAAATAAATGAACCCTACTGAAAAGGCCAAAGCCGTCAGCAGTCCAACAGCTGTAGAATGGGAAAGGGCATGATGGGACAAAGAGTCGCTGGTAGGGCTCCTAACAATGTCACTCCTGTCCTAAGGGGATTCTCCCACGGATCTCCAAGTTGCCTGTGGGTTGAGAACCCTAAATGCTCTCAACTCTCTCGCCCCCTCCCACTTGGGAAAATTTCTCACATAAGACTGGGAAAATTTCCAAGCTTGCTTTGTGTTTTGACTCCTCTAAGCATGTTCATAGTTTGTTCTCTTTGCTCTTAGTTGAAGAGGGGAATTTCTTTCTTTGTCTCATTGCAGCCTCTCTCAACATTGTTGCCTTAGTCATTTATTTCTGACCTATAATTGGGCAGCATCATAAGGGCTTTCTTTGGCTTAGAGCAAGGAGGAGTTGTGTTAAATAAACTAAACTAGTCTCTAATTACTTGCATGCTTATTGTGTGTTGGTAGAAGTGGCTAAAATGTCAAAGAAGCTTTTGCTCAATGGCTTTCACTCTGGAGGCTTAGAGGTTATGGCGGCCCGGGAGGGCACTTGAGTTACACTGGGTTTTGTGACTGCAATTAACAAAATAACGCAAGTGAGAGGCTCTAACTCATGCACGCATGACCCTCTCATTCTAGAGACTCAAAGGAGTGATTCTAACTGGATCCACCCTTCTCAGAAGGTGATTAGTAGCTATGGCCAGGACTGCAGTAACCCACTCATCCAATTGCTTTCAGCAGTTGTTAACACTTGTCTTCTAAGAGCCTGTCTCAGTCCCTTCCTCTGTTACATCAGTAGGGGGCATCCTGGCAGGGACTAAAATGGAGAGGCAAGTGGGGTTGAGGAGCAGTTCTGGACTCCTGCTTATCTGGTCTGTCCTCTGCCCCTACTGACAAGAAAGAAAAGTGAAAGGGTGGCTGGTGCCAGAACAACTTCCTGGTACCACTGCTAAGAGCAATCTGGCTGGTAGTGGGGAAGTGATTAAGAGGTGGTGAAAGGGGGACTAGTAGAAATTTCCCCCCTGTGACTGATCCATAAATTTTGGAAACCTTGGTGATCACCTCTATTAAAAAGGCAAAATGTGGGCCACAAAGAGGTTATTCCAAGTTCATCCTGAGACACTGGGGCAGTACTGGAAAATAAACTTCTAACTCCTGATTCCTGTTCTGTGCCACCATTCTGGGATGAACAAAGTTCCCCCAGCCTGTCACCACACTCATAAATCTAAGCAGATGCACCGACTTCCAGAATTCCTTTGCCTTCTCCTCAGTCCATTTCAAATGAAAGTGCAGGAGCAAATACTTCAGGCAGCGAAAGCTTTCAGGGACTTTGTGCAACAAAGCAAGGAAGCCAAAACGCAATAGGTAGAAAAAGACCAGAGAAACATCTGGAAAAAATAAGAAAGTGCATAATTATGATAACAACTCCCAGAAAGGTCTTGGCTTAAGATTTCAATGGATTCTCTTTTCCTTATCTGTTGTACACCCCCAAAGGCAAAGCAGACATCTTTGCCCTGGCATCTCCCCCCAACCATACATAAACTCCCAACCCTCTGAATCATTAAAAATGACAACTGCTTTATAAACCTTCTTAGAGTGACTTTCCTATTTTTAATATTTATTTGCTTCTAACATGCAGGCACCCCAGCCTTTCTTTGAATGATTTAAGATTAAATAATTAACTAACAGACCTGTCTGGAAACAGATACCCTTTAAGGGGCAGTTCTTTTCTTCGAGAAATGGTCAGGGGATCCTGCTCTGGGATGTTTCTAAGTAAGACAACCCTTCTTTAGGAAGCTGAAAACACATGCTCCCCAGTCAGCGCTTAAGTCCTTGCTGCAGTGAAACTGCCCATATTTAGAGCAAACATCCAAGTAAAAATCTGAAGGAATGGAGGCTAATTCAAGAATGTAAGATCCATTAAACTATGCAAGTATGCATGAACTGGAAAAAGTGGATCCCAATACATAGCGCTATAGCCCTTAGCTGTTAGCAGGTGTGAGTCAGTCAGTTGTACAATTCATTTGTCTACCTAATTGCACTGAAGATGGGCTTTTACTTTGCCTATAACATCTCTAATGAGTAGGTTTTCAGTTCGATCTAACTAATTAATTCTTGTTAACTTCCTTTGCATTGCTGTTCTTTTAATTTAACCAGAGACAGCCCAGAGTTGCTACTAGTGTTTGGTCTCAACTAGATTACCCCTATTCATTAAGGGCTGTAATTGTTGGTCATACCCTTCCAAGCGGTCATTACAACCTCTGGCTTGCATATTGAATAACAGCAATTTCCTGACTCCAACAGACTCTGGTGTGAGGGAGGAGAAAATGCTAATAAAGAAAGAATAAATGATTCTCGACTCCATTCAGGGCTGTGTAGATTTCTTTTGCAGTAGAAATTGTACCGAGGTGGTAAAACGGGCTTCTTGCAGGCCCCCTACCTCCACCCTGAGCGAAAACAATAAGAACCAAGTGAAGCATTGCCTGCTACTGTGATTACAGCATCCGTAAAAGTGATTATATGGCTGCTGTAATCAACTTCAATGAAAGCTGCCTGTTAGAGCTTCAATAATTACTCATTTCTGTTAACAGCTTGCTTTCAGTTTAGCACTTTGAGGCCATGGGGGTGGGGGAGACAAACTAGGGGCATTTTAATAAAGGATCCCACTCACGTGATTTTTTGGGGGGTACGTGCTTGTGTGTGGGCAAAAAAAAAAAAAAAAAAAAAAAAGCACATGTAAGTTTTTGTGCCTTTCTCAATAGCAGCCCCTTTCATTTTAAGCTTAGGTTCTATTTAACCAGCAAATGCACAAGTTCATACAGGGTTCAATCATGTACTGAATGTTTACTGAAGGAGGCACAATAGTTTAAATAAAGTGGTGGTTTTAAATATTTTACCCATTTCTTTAAACAAATTTCCAATCTTTAAAGTCTGTGCTAAACACATTTCAAAAGCAAAATACCACAACGATCTTTCAATAAAACCTCTGCATTGAGTGTTTCATTTACTCTCCTTTGCTCCCCCCTCCTCTCTTGCTTTGGTTGCATTTTAATATTTATTTTCTAGGAGAGGGCAAGTTTGTGAGAATAAAATTCATTCTAAATGCCTTCAAATATTTGTCCTCAGTGCCTTCATTGGAAAAAATAAAGCAAAAGAAGAAATTATTCTAAGCCTAGTGACATCAGTCACTTGGGTGGTCAGGTCTTGGAGGCTCTGGCTAAGGTATGATTGGGTGGACAGAGAAATAAATCAGACCCACTGGATCAAGACCCACATGCCTCTCACAGTTCTCACTTTCAGCATTTCTGAAAAACAAGTTGCATAAACGTAATATTTTAAGAACCAGAAGAATAGAGACCTTGTTTTCATCAAAGACAAAAAGCAAGACCACTAACGTACAAAAGTTCTTTGAGCTCAGTCACCATCCAATAAATCGACTCTCCTACCCCCAAACCATCACTATAAACAGAAAATACTGAAAACCTTACAATAAAGTTAGATCCCGTTATATTTCTATGCCTTCAAAGGTGAGATAATTTTGGGAATCCTCAATATTTGGGTGTAGTTTAATACCAAATCTAAACTTAAAATTTTTTTTTCATAACATATAAAATCACAAACATATCAAATTCAAATTCTAGTGCATTCAAAAAATTGCTTAGAAAAAAACTCCTTAACTTTATTTCTTTTTATATATCTAAAATGACTAAATGATGAGTGAGGAAAGTCTAATATTATTTTGAAAACTAAGGCTGAAACAACAAAAAGTTGTGTTTTATCAGTAGTAATAATCCTATTGACTTTGATTTTATTTATTTTCTTTGAACGGCTCACATTTCACCTATTTCAAGATTTCACTGCATTGTCATATACAATACATAGCAAGAGTATAGGTTGGCTTGGAAACGAACACTTTTCAGCAGTACACGACACACTTTTTAGCCCATAGCAACAGACTCCACGTTTCTGGGACTTACTGATTATTTAATAGAGTAAGGAACATGTTTTCATTTATCTTTTTTTCATAGCTGTTTCCCTGGTTCAAATGGGCTTTCATCTAAACTATGTCTTGCTGGATGACACATCTCCCTCTCTTTTTGTACATATCCCTCCACTCTGGTTTTGTTTCAGAGTAAACCATCCTTCATTGGACTGTGTATCGATGTTCATAGTTCCGCTGTCCTCACCATTGAAGTCTGGTTGTGTGTAGAGGATGAGGAGGGGCTGAACTCAAAGTGTGAGTGGGCTGGGGCTGGGATGCAGGGAGTGGGAAATGACGTAGCCAGAGAGATTTTCCCCATTGGTAGTTCAAGGCTGTTGTTTCAACACCACTCCTAGCTCTGTCATTAGGAAAGACATAGAACTCCAAAACTAAGTTTATCATGCTAATTCTATTTCCTTCCATATTGCCAAGACATAATTGTCTCATTCTAATTTGAATTGTTCTATCATATTCTCCACTAGGTTTTTTTCTGTACTTTCATAAAGAGGAAAATGTGAAGTTACATATTTCGGATACAAATTAAAATAGGACAGTCCCCTTTTAGATACTTTTTTTTTTTGAGGAACAAGACTATAACTAATATTACTAGAGCTTTAAGATTAATTTTATTTACATTTATATATGTAAAGTTGCAACTTAAATATTAAGTAGAGAATTTAGATTTTGATTAGCACCTGTATAAAAATGCACTATATGTAAATATAAGATAACCAGGGTCATTGAGAAGATTTGGGGTTTATTTTTGGCTTCAGTTTAAGACAGCTACATTCTACCAAAATCACAAGGAGTTGCCGCTAGCAGTACAAGCCAGGTGAACACCACACAGGCTAAGAACTTAGCATGTTGTATTCTGCAAAAATGTATTCTCTGGGTGAGAACAAGAGATAAGATGAGCCTTTGAAGTCAAAAGCAAGCAGGGATTTGCCACAATGGTTCTTCCACTAAGATTATATCATAGTTGGGTCCTATAGTTCCTAGTTTCGTGTTTCTTCTGGTTTCTAAACTCTAGTGCGTCTGTCTTCTTTTGTTTATGTGAAATAGTACCATGCAGGTGTCTCTACTACACACCCAATATTTGATGCAATTCAGGTTTTTCAAGCCAAGGCATCAAAGAAGACAAGTAAATTGGTGATGTTCTGACATTGTATTCTTAAGACATGAAGATTGGCTTCAAGCCTTTTAGCAGGAGATGATTAAGAAAGACAGGCTTGATAAGTACTGAGAGAAAGTGGTACGTTAGTGCAGTAGCTTCTAGCTACCTTATCAAATTTCAGCATTAGATAAGCTTCTGCCTACCAATTGTCCACTCCACCAAGAAGTAGGATTCACTAACAGTTGTTGGGAGCTGGGGGTAGGGAAGAAACTCCACAAAGATTTCAAGAGTGAATCTCCTCACAATTGGTCATTTGCAAACTGAAGGCACTGGCATTAAATCATATAATCCTTGCTTAAAGGATGCAAAATAATATCTTTTGATTCTCCTTGTTGCCCTGAGAATTGGTGAACCACAAGAAACTCCCAACTTGGGCCACATGTCACAGTGTTTTGTGTTCTAAAATGCTTTCAATAAACATTTGCTGCATTTGGTGTTACTGATTTTTTTTTTACATTAATTAGAATATCTATCTTTGAAAGAACTATCTTACATGCATTTTTTTTTTCTACTGAAACACCCAAACTTTTCAAGGGAGTAGAATTTAAAATAACTTCCTTTGGTTTTAGATTGGCCATCGAGTACAGCGACTCACCAGTCTATAAAGAAAATGATAATTGTCTATTATAAAGCTAGAACTTATTTTAACATTATTTAATTTTTATTCTGGTATCCCCGAGTATCCAGAACTGCCTTTTCATTAATGTTCCTAACATAATTTTGTTCAAAACTTCTAGAAAACTATTACATCTCTACTACATGAAAAAAAAAATGTTTGGTTACTATTAATATTATCATACCTCTTATAGGATTCTCCCTACATTTCAAGATGTTGCTCTTATTATTGCAGCTTAAGATGGATATCTAATGGTGAAGAATAAATGAATATATTGATGATACTCATGTTGGTGAGAGTGTGGCAAAGATGGACATTCTCACAGGCCATTGGTGAGAGTATAAATTGGTACAAATTTTTGGAGGGCAATTAGGTAGAATCTACCAAAACTTAAAATATACATGTCTTTTGAACCAACAATCCCCCCTCTAAAAATTATTCTGCCAAAAATACTTGCACAAGTATATAAGAAAATGTGTACAGAATGCTCACTGTAGTATTATTTGTATTACAAAAACAAAAAAAACAAAAAATCTTGGAGACAGCCCCATAAACTATAGACAACCCAATAAACTATGGCATAGCCATGGAATAGAACGCAGCCATGAAAATGAATGAGAATGATGTGGAAAGATGCCCACAATATACTACTGAGTGAATAAGGGCAAACTGAAGAACAACATGCAGTCTCTATCCATTGTTAGTTTAAATTTTACATATGTACACTTAGGTCTAAAAGAATACAAACTTACCTTCATAATGATTCCTGAGAAATGGATATGGTCTGGGAAGTGAATTTAACTTTTGACTTCATATCTTTTGGACTGGGTAATTTTATTTAATGAGTAAGTGCTACATACTATTAAAAATATTTATTATTTATTTTTCAGAATTTAATGAGTAAATTCCCTGGAAACCTGTGATTTTAAAATCTATAACATTATCCATATATATTCCATTTTAAATAATAAAAAATTAGCTAATTACTAAAATAAAGGAAGTTTAGATTATTGGATTCTGAATTGAAATGAGAAATGTAAAACATTGAATATTAGAATAAAACCCATGTCGAAAACATAAAAGTAATCCTTTTATAATGATTTACAAATCATGTGATGCATCTAGATTGTCTCTTGGGGTTAAATAACCAGAAATTCACTTAGGTTAGCTTTTAAGAGAGGATTTATTTTGGAGGATAAACAGACTAGAATTTAAGCTGACATTTTAGGAATTGAAGTTTCTGGACACAGGTTTTTGTGTTCTTTCTGTGTGAACATGCGGTTGTTTGCAAGTAAGAAACATCCAATCAAACTGGCTTAAACAATAAAGAGGAGTAAGTGGTTTAAATTGAGAGAGAGAGAGAGAGCAGAAAGACATATCTACATCTTCAGATGAGGCTTGATCCAGCAGTTCCAAAATACCATCAAAGACCCAGTGTCTTTTCTCCTGTATCTCTGCTGTTCTTCTCATGGTGTCAGCTTTATTCTAAGGTTGACCAACTTTGTGATTCCAGTATAGTTACTAGTAGTTCTCAAAACTACACTTTTCTTATTTCCAGCTGGGAAGAGAGAGAGGGTATCTTTGCTAGCATTCATAACAAAAGTCCTGATACCCATCATAATTTCTTAGACCACATTCCCACCCCTAAACCAGTCAGCGTAGCTGGTTGATATATATGCTTGTTGGCTTAGCCTTGGTCACGGTTTCACTCTGGTAGCATGGGTGGAATCACATGCTCAGAATCACGTAGTTGCCCAAATGAAAATTGGCATTGCTAAGAAGAGAATCAATGGTGGGAAGACAACCTAGGAGTGTTCACTGTGGTCTCTCAAAGCATATCTGTTTCACCTTGGCCATCTGCTTCATTCTCCTGTCTCCAGTGGCCTGTTTCTCCTCTTTACCATGTTTCCATTCCTTCATACCTTCATGGCAATCATAATAGCTGTCTGGTTACTCCCCACTTCCCCCTACCATATATATACATATATACATATACACATATATACACCAAATTTTACATTAAAATATGATTTTATTCTCTTTTTGAATTTCTTCCATAGTCTGTATCCTATTTGTTTCCATATTGGGACTTAGCTGGGATAAATCTTTGTCTTTTGAAAGTTGAATTGATTTTTGGAAACAGCTAAAAGTTATTAAGAGCCATTTCTGATTAAGGATAATGAAGGTAGGTATTATAAATTTGTCAAAAATAAAGTGTGACCATAAAAAAAAAGACAAATTATCTTTTGTGGTTCATAAACTGACCATGAAGGCAATTCCAAGAGGAGTATTAAAAATGTTTTGTGTAAAAATGACAGCACATTAAATAATTGTATTATCCTCCTGAGGTGATTGCTTCATTTGAGGGACAAAATTCAGGTATTTATTCAGTCTGGTGAACACATGTGTGTAGGGGGTAAGGGGTGTGTTATTACATCCTAATTAATCTTCATTCCATAGAAATGAGGGAAAAATTGACCTAAGTTCTGAAAGAGCTGATATTTAGTAGATAGGCCTTGGAACAGTGGTATTAGATATTTATAGCTGTGATCCATTCCAATTGGATCTTATGTATGTTGGCAAATATCAACAAATAATTGATGAATATTTTAAATATCCCCTCTGACTGGGGCTTCTATCATCAACCACTAACTCCTGTGCAGTAAATGGAAGAACTGATGGACTATTCTATGAGATACATAAATACTTCAGGAAAGCTGCTTCAGGAAAGCTGGCAAGGGTCAGGTCATAACTATCCCAGAAAAAAGTGTGTAAAAGGTGAATCCAAATCACGATTGTGTTTGTTCTCTAGCCTCCGATATTGTTATATTCACACTGTGTTTCCAGAAGACCTTCGATTTCTTAAGATTTCCCTTAAGAACCAAAGGCATTTGAAAACAACAATTTAACAGCATGGATTTCACTAATGGGCAATCAATCAGTGTCCACTCTTTGCTGAGTTCTTCCTACAGAGACCTGGGGAATGTGGGCAGTGTAGTATTACCCCCAAGGAGCTTACCATCAGGGAGTAGAGGTGTTTCATTTCTGGTCAGCAATATAGGGGAGAACTGGTTATTTGCTACCATTATCTAGAATGATGTCTTCTTTCCTCTTCATGCACTAATATCCATTCCCTCGTGTATTTCCTTTCCTTTAATTTTTTTAAAATTTATTTTTCAATTACAGTTGACATACAATATTATTATTAGTTTCAGGTGTACAACATAGTGATTAGACAGTTATATACCTTATTAAGTGATCACCTCCATAAGCTAGTATTCATCTGAAACCACACATAGTTATTACAATATTATTGACTATATTCCCTATGCTGTACTTTACATCTCCATGACTATTTTCATAAATGGCAATTTATACTTCTAATCCCTTTCACCTTTTCCATCCACATCCCTAACCCCTCTCCCCTCTGACAACCATCAATTTGTTTATTGTACTTACAGTTTGATTCTGTTTTGTTTATTTTCATTTTTAGATTCCACATATAAGTGAAATCATATGGTATTTGTCTTTCTCTATATGACTTATTTCAGTTAGCATAATAGTCTCTAGGTCCTCCATGTTGTCTCAAATGGTAAGATTTCATTCTTGTTTATGCCTGAGTAGTATCCCATTATATAATGGGATAATGTTATATATATACCACAACTTTTTTATCAAGTAGTCTATTGATGGGCATTTCGGTTTTCAATAATCATGCATTAATATCAGACAGAAAAGAGTGCTCAAACATAAAGGCATTTTATTCACAAGAACCATATAAATGGTGATGTAGTACCATGATATAATAAATACATCAGGAAAAAAAAGTCAATTCAGACTTGAATTTGAATTTTGGCCCTGGCAGCTACAAGCTGTGTTGCCTTGAGGAAAGCCCTGGAAAGTTTTTAACTTCTTTTCAACCTTGATTTCATCATCTGTATAAAATAGGCAATATCAAATGAGATAATGCATGCAAAGCACTTTTATAGTTAACTTCTTACAGTTCCCAATAAAGCATTAGTAATCAAAAAAGGCATCCCGTTCACCCTAATCTAGCTCGTGCTATCATTTGTCATCTTCTTTCACTCAATATTTGTGTAGGTCCTTCTGTGTGCCAGGAGCTCTGTTATCCTCGTCCAGGTAATGGCAGATAATATGCTTTTACAACTCACTTCAATTCCACCCACATCAATTCTTACCTTTCAACATTGCCCCTAAAGTTAATTTTCACCTGCTTTTATCTCTATGAAAATATTGTAGTGATTTTCCTCAGAAATCAAACTTTCCTTAGGGATGAGTCTGAGCCTGGCAGGGACACAGTCGCCATTGAAAATTGTATATATTGGTCGGGGTGGGAGTGGGGCATCTGCAGGACTCAGACCCAAGAACAGGGCGTCCCAAGTTGACAATTTATAATTGATCCAGAAGCCTCATTCTATACTGTTCCTGAAATCCTCATCTATGTTTTCTTGCTTAATGAAAGAAGAAATTAATTAATTAAGAATATGTGCAAGGAAGCCCAGGGGTTCAAATTTAATGTAAAATAAGTAGCTAACACCTACTCAAATGGATTTAACCATGTAGCTCAACCGCAGGAAGGGCAACCTTGTAAAGCAAGGCCTAGGCCAGAGAAGCATGTGTCTGAAGACTTTTCTTTTCCCACTTACATTGTTTTGTCTGTGGTTAGTTGAGTATTGTGGACATGAGGTCATGGTCTTCAGTTCAATCACTTTAGGGGCTATCAGCATCATTCTGGTTCAGGGTCACAGTTTAAATTCTGAACTCCAATTAGCCACTTTGCAAATCCTCCTACTGGTCATGAGGCCAGCATTTCTCTTACAGCACTTGTCTCATTGCTTTGGTTTTATTTGTTTTCATGGCACCTTTATTTAACAACCTATGAACTCCCTGGGATTGTGTTTTACTCTTTTTTTATTTCCCTAGGGTCTCATACAGTGCCTAGATGGTCAATAATTGTTTATTAAATAAATGAGTCAATGAAAGACAAAGTTGAAGAGACAGAAAGTGTTTCTGGCTTAAGCTAAATCTATTACCACAATTATTAGATGAACTAGTAGTGTGAAAATCAATCAACTTTCCTTTGCGTTAAGGTATTACCTTAGTTGTGGGTTAACGTATTACCTTTAATGGTAAAGAATAACTCATTGACATTAAGTTGGTTCTAGTTTCCTGACTACTTCTTCTGTTTACAGGTATAATTTCGGAAGCCCCTTTTAATGCTGCCTCCTGTTCATAGGGCCCCCAGGTCATTGCCCCCACATAGTGACACCATCTCATTAGTTTTGCAGAAAGGTGAGATTTACAACTTCTGTAGGAGTTTTCCTGTACAGAATAACAGGGAAGGAAGCTGTAACTGCTTGAATTAGCACAACATATTTGCTTTCCGTCCGGCTGCCATAAATTCTTAGGATGACACAGAATCAACATTTCAGATGATTATGTCTGGCTTGTAAATTGTCCTCCAAATTGTCACCTTTTTCCTACTAGCCCCACACCTGGAGAACTTAGCTATAGGAATAGCCCTGACCTCTGGCCTTAGAGTCAAGGTTAATTGGCAGCAGGGTCACATGATTTGCCACTCCTTTCAAGTTATGCCTTAGGAATTCTACTAGGTTCTTTTCTGAGAAGTATTTGACTTTTTTTTTTTTTAACTAGAAAACTTTGTATTGTCATGAACTCTGTTACAAGTCTCTACCCAAGATTCTTTAAAAATGTCAAAGTCACACTTAGCTCCTTGGAAACTAGACTCCCTAACAAAGGATTTACTAGTGATTGCTAGCACCAGGTAAAGTCACAGCTGTCCTTGCAACTCATGAAAATTCCAAGCACTGCACCCTGAATAATAAATTACAGTATATTCAGAATAAATATTTATTAGTTAATCCAGTTATGATAAAGAATCAAGAAGGAAATACATTTTAATTTCAATTTCAATATATGAAAGTAAACCAATTCCCAAATATCACATTTCTGTGGATTCAGAATTGGAGAGTGGTACTTTTGGCTAAATGTCTATATATTCCTTAGAGGTTACCAAAGAAAATCGTTCTATAGAGGACACATTTGAAGGAACTAGGAGAGTGTAAGTGATCCATTCAGGCTGACATTCATAAACGATCTTGAGCAATTTATAATGTACATAGGAAAATGTATGTAACTTCTCAAAACTTTTAGTTAATTCTATTGTGAATTAGCTCAGAATTCAATCAACTAGAAAACTTCATAATAAGATTTTGGGAAAGGATAATGACTGGAATTAATGCTTTCCAATAAGAGATTTTGGAGAAATAACAAAACCAAAGAGCATTTTCCCAGTTCCTTCCGGGATACTGACAAACATGCAAAGATTCGTATAATCAATCATGGATACCAAAGGGGGCGGGGGTGGGAAGCAATGAGGTATAGATGACATTCGAACAATTCTGAAAATCACTCAGGAAAAATTAATGTCATTCCCAGAGAAACAATGTACTAAGTTCTGGTAATTGTTTTACTTCATCTGTCTCTTTCCTTTCAACAAGCATTGGGATGTCAATGAGAACTCACAAATGCTCCACCAACCGGAGTCTGAAGAGCTAGCTTCCTATTTGAGTGACTCAGGCAAATCACTTTATTTTTCTGAACCTCAGTTGACTCTAGAAAGTGTTTCTAAGACCCCTGTTTGGCTTAATATGAGCCTCAGATAGTCATACCATCTGTGGAGTATAGAAAGCAAAGTTTAATTTTCTTCCACTTAAAGGAATGAGGAAGGAAGGAAGGAAGGAAGGAAGGAAGGAAGGAAGGAAGGAAGGAAGGAAGGAAGGAAGGAAGGAAGGAAGAAAGGAAGGAAAGAAGGAAAGAAAGGAAGAACTGCTTATTTATAAACTCCCTAGGGCTGCACATTGTATCTGTTTCCTCAGCAATGATCCTCCTGGGAAGGAAAGAGTGACCCATGGAACAGCTCACTTCTTCTTGTTCTCAGCTGAGCTTTCACATTCTTGTTTGGCAGACATTTCTGAAGGTCCATCTTCCATAACTGGACTTCCAGTAACTAATAATCTAAGGCAAAGACAAACAGGTTGGGTCCTACTTCTTAACTCCTTGAATGCTATAACTTTGAAAATTTATTATCCCAAAGAAGCTTTGGTTATTGAAGCAGAAAAATATTTGCTTCTATAATCGTGTGCAATCACTATTTTAATCTGATCAAAATATTTAGAAATCTTTCCTCACCTTAGATATATAATTTTAAAAATATGACTAAACAGGGCCACAACTAGACAACTTTTAGTATCACCTGGATTTGTTTCTAAAACAATCTTCTTTTCAATCTTGGAGAAATAAAAATGGAACTACTTTAAGTCACTTGACCAAGTATCCAAGCTCCTTACTGTTAAAAGCCAGGAGGTAATCTTTTGCCCTGTTTGTTTGTACTTTCTGAGGTAAGAACAGTCATTAGGAAGGGTTTTTCCTGTTGTCATTATTGCAACAGGCCTGCAGTATAGATCGGGTAAACTCAATATATTTTTGGATAGAATTTTTGCAGATATCAAGTGTTTGTGTTGACTCTATAATGTATGTTCCTCTTCTCCCTCCCTAGTAGCTATAATTTCCATTTTGTGAAACATGTGCTTCTTAGGAAACAGGCTCCTTTCCTGACTTTAGGGTTAGAGCATGTGACCCAGGCTAAGCCTGTAAATGCATTCCTTTGACCAGGCTCAGTGATTTTGGAGGAGCCACGTGACTAAAGCTGGTCCAATAAAGAAAATCAGGACTTTGCTAGAAATGCCGAAATAATGCTCTTTTCCTTCTTGGGCCACAAAGAGGGAGCACGTAGGCCCAGGAGATTGCTGACATCATTTAAGCACCAAAATAGGAGATATCTTTGGAAAGAAGTGACATCACAGAAGGCAGGAGAGAGAAAAACAAAGAAATAGGTACTTGGTGACTGTGATGAGTGACTGGACAAAGTCGTGCTTGATATTTGCCATATTTTTGGGTTATAAATCCTTTTTGTAATTTAAATCAGTTTGAGTTGTGTTTTCTTTAACTGTGATCAAATGTATTCCAACGGAAACAGTAATAAGAACTGAAAGGCAGAGTGGTTATAGGGTAGGAGTGGGGACTGGGATTGAACTACGAATTTACTAAGGGTATTATATTAACTGGGTGTATCTCCTTCACCCATGCAGATATTCTAAGCCTTTACTCACAGAGGTAAACATGGAGTCTCTGAAATCTCTACCCTCATAAAAATGAATGCAAATATTTGTTTGTTGTATTGAGATGATTAAAGCCAATTTTGGTGTGTGTGTGTGTGTGTGTGTCTGTGTGTGTGTGTGTGTGTGTGTGTGTGTGTGAATGACAAGCTATTCACTGGTGCATGCATGAGTGCGTGAGTGCGTGTGTGTACAAGTATTGATGGATAATGGCTCTGTAAACTGGAGGACGTATTGCCATTGGCCTCCACACATTCCTTACCATGGGAAATTCCAGTGGACAGCAGAGAGGAAGCTTGGAAGGTGACAGCATTGGCCAGGGGGGATCTGAGTTATGCTGCAGAATTGAGTAAAAAGCAGACTATGTGGAATAAAAATATAATAATTATATTTAAAAATAAGTAGCTAGTTAAAAAATCTTTCACTGGAGAAAGATTTTTAAAAAGACAAGACAGTCAAAAGTCATGTCATATATCAGGCATCTAAAACAATATTTTCTCTCTTCTCGGAGGGAAGGGTCTGCCACAGCAATTTAAGGAGAGTGAAAGGCAAAGCCCGAGACCTGAAAGGAGTCTGAGAAATGAACGAGAACAATCAGAGCTATGCAAAAATGCAGAAAGCTTTGCCTTCGTCGGCATTTCTGAAACCTGGTGGAATCGTGCTCATAACCAGAATGTAGGCAGTCCTATCAGGGCATTAGAATTCAAGAGAGCTAATTTGGGAGAATTAAAAAAATCTAGTGAGTATGGTATTGAAGGAGGGAATACTAAAACCCAGGAGAAGGGCAGGCTGCTGGAGTATCCACCATAATTAAAGCAGATTACAATTGCTCTGAGAAAAGAAGAAGGCAGAGAATAAGGATATCCAACAGGCCTGATCAAGACTGATGGGACGGAAGCTCTGTAATGGCAGTCAGGAAATTGGGAGGGAACCCTAGAGAAATTTCTCATAATACCTATTCTTTTTTTTTTAAGAGGAAATGATAATTATGACAAAAACCAGAATGGATAAGCTGAATAAAGGAGCTAAAGAAGAGGCTGAAGAAGAGGCACTTGTATTTTATATGGGAAGCAAAAGCAAGGTAGGCCACTAACATGAATAACAATAAATGAAGTAATGTTCTGTTTTTAAACTCTTTTAAAATGAGTGGCATGACAAAAATACTTTAAAGAATACTGACACTTCTGTTAGAGTTACAAAGCAGGAGAAAATTTTGAACAGGTACACTGACATATTTGGAAATCAACAGATCTAGATGACAGATACAGAATAGCTGTTAAAAAAGACAGATGTTTAGACCCACTGATTTTTTTCTCTCTCTGTAAAAAGTGGGAAAGGGAGTGTGCAGAAAGCTTTGAATCTGTTTGATACTTTCCCTCCCTTTTAATTCTATTTTTATAGGAACTACATCTAAAAAGTTACCTGTACTTTCTACCATAATAGTGAAATAAAATAAAACAGACTGGTCAAGATATTAAGGGAAACTGAGCGAATGTTAACAATTAATCAAAAATGTGAAATGTGGACAGAAGGTAGTAAATATGTACAAGACTATGGAGAGGAAGTAGAAAAAATACTCTTGGAAATCCCTCACGATACCACCTTAATGAAATTAAAAATGGTCCCGTTCAACTTGACAGATTTGTCGTCATGAGAGCAGCATCACTCACAGACATGGCCGTGCAACAGATAGTCCTCCGCAGGTCCACCTAATGGTCTAAACAACAACAACAACAAATGTGTACATGTTAATCAGCTATCATCTCATCTTTGTGGAACAGTTATGGTGGGCAGAGCACTGGTTAACCGTTATGGACAATTCCTACCCTCAAAGCGTATGAAATCTAGGATCAAGCAAGATAACACATATCTAAAAATGGCTAACAGCATAAAGCAGTAAATGTTAAGTGCACTTCAGGCTCAGGAGGCTGGAACACAGATGGGACCACAATTGAGGACTCAGATATAGGACACCACAGAAGCCTAGGAAGGAGAGGTAGAATTATTCAATATTATTTTTTGAAAAGAGAAGTTAGGAGAGAGCAATGTGTCTATCAAACTGTTTAGAGTAGAAGAATTTAAAGTGGATACTGAGAGCTCTTTAAACATAACAAAATTAATTTAAGATGAATTATAAGCCTGAAAGTAAAATATAAAACAATAAAACTTCTAGCAAAAATCAGGAGAAAATATTGCCATATTGTCATAATCTTGGAGAAGGGAAATATTTCTTAAATAAGACAAAAAGTGCTAACCATAAAACAAAAGATCAATATACTGAACTGCATCTGTCAATCAAAAAATGCCATTAAGAGAACAAAAAATGAGCCACAGACTGAGAATATATTTGCATAACAATGTACCTACATGTATATATGCATATATTTAAATATATGTAAAATATCTGGCAAAGAACTCATGTCCAGAATATATAAAGAGCTTTTACAAAACAACAAGTAAATTGCCTAGTAAAATAAATGGCCAAAAGACTTGAACAGGTACTTTATACAAAATGATGTCCAAATGGCTAATATACATATGAAAAGGTAGTTAGAATGATTAATCAGCAGGGAAATTAAAATTAAAATCATAGTGAGATACCAGAATGGTTACGCACTTACCAGAATGGTTAAAATTGAAAGGACAATACCAAGTGTTGACAAAGATGTGGAACAACTGGAATTCTCATACATTACTTGCTGGTTGAAGTATAAATTGTTTTGACTACTTTGGAAAACTGGTTGTGTCAGTGAATCTGACTATCCATGCACTCTATAACCCAGACGTTTTACTGCTACATATATACCCAACAGAAAAGATATATACAAGAATATTCATTGCGGTTTATTCATAAAAGCCAAAAAAGAGGAAACCATTGATCTATCAGTAAAATATTAAGTAAGTTCTATCATATTCATATGATGGAATATTATGAGTATTGAAAAGAAAGAAACAATTGTATAGTGGTATCTCATTAAGTGAAAGAATCTCGTTAAGTGAAAGAATAAGGCTGATTGAAGAAAGATGGACACAAGAGAGTACACACCATACAACTGCATTAATGTAAAGTGCAGAACAGGCAAAACTAATCTTTGGTGATGATGGTCAAAATAATGGTAAACTTTGGGTAGTATAGTCTGCAAGAGGAATGAGGGAATTTTCTAGGGCAACTAATAATGCTCTGCAACTTTATTTCAGTAATGGTTTTTCTGGTAGATAACATATAAATATTTACTGAGTTGTACACTTAAGATTTGTGCACTTTACTGTAATTCATTGAACTTTAATTAAAAAGGGGTTAGTGGAAAATACAGTTGAAGCAGAAATTAAATGAGAAGAGCATATATAAAGTATCTCTCATAATAGATCATAAATATTTATTCCACGTCCTTTCAGAGCTTAGGGGTCTGATAGTGGACTGTGTTGAATGACAGGATGATGAGTATGGATTCTGTTTTGTAGGCAGTTATGAAGCCATTGCAGACTTTTGGGGCAAAGTTGATGTCTCCGTTCTTAGCTACAAGGGGAAAGCTAAAATTAGTATTTTTTACATTAAGTCAGGATCTTCAAATGGGAATGAATACTCTCTGCTTGGTAGTTTTCTGGAAGAAGCAAATGAATAACTTTTTTTAGAGGAAAGCATCCCAATTTAGAGCTTTATGATTCCCACGGATAAAGATCACTTAAATATAAACCCATAGTTAAAAAAAAAAAAAAATCTCTAGACACACAAGTAAACAAATGACCATGAGTGAGTGTCAGCTGAAACAACAAAAATCTAGACTCTCAAGGGCTTCAGGCATGAAATTGGTAGGTATATAATGTAAAAATATACAAAATATGCATCTGATATTTAAAGAAATAAAATGGGGCATAAAAGTGAGTAAATTTACAAGAGTTCTCGAAAGTTTTTGAAAAAAAATTTAAGGATAAAAAGATTGCAATTAGAATCAGGTTGTGATACATAAAGAGTTGATAAATTAAAATGTAGATCTGAACACATTATTAGTAATCCATCCAGCGAGACAAGAAGATAGACAATATGTAACAGAGGTTAAGAGACAGGGGATACAGAATGAGAAATTCTAACAGACATCTATTAGGAGTCATAAAGCGAAAAGAGCGGGAATGAAGTTGTAATAAGAATTAATATCTTGGAATTTCCTGAAACTGATAAAAGAGATGAATCTACAGACAAAATGAGCAAAATTTCCCCACCCTATATAAAATAAGAAGACATCCTCATCTAGACATATTATAGTGATTCTGCAATTATTGGAGACAGAGACAAATCTTAATAGAGCCAGTGAGAAAAGATCACTTGGCAAAGGAATGGCAATTTTACCAATAGCAGACTTTGCATCAGCAGTAAACAGACACCATAAAAACAGACACCATATGTGTATATATACACATATACATATATATATACATATACATATATATAATATACACATATATACACATATGTAATATGTATACATATATAATCATATATATGGAAAATAGCTATATATGGAAAATAGCTATATATATAATATATACATATATAATATATACATATATAATCATATATATAGAAAATAGCTATATATAATATATATACACATATATAATATACATATATATAATCATATATATGGAAAATAGCTATACACCTAGAATTGTATACCTAGCAAATTATCTTTTAAAAAGTCAGCCTATAAAGAGCTTTTAGGATAAACAAACTTATGTTTATTATCATGTTTATCAACAATTCTTCATTAAAGGAAATTCTAAAATATATGCTTCAGGGAGAATAAAAATGAGCCCAGGAGGGATGGCTGCAGTGTAAGCAAAGAAGGTAAACACATAACTTATTAAACACATAGATAATTTTTACATGTATGTTATCTGTATAAATCTACTTAAAAATAAGATTTAATTTATAGAGTTTCAAAGAGACAGAATTATTAATAAAATACTGGGCATTATTAGCATGTAAGTGAAGAGTGGGGTGGATCATAGTAAAAATGTTCTAAACTTTTTATATTATTCAGGATAAAACTTAACTTATACTACATTAAGTTAGCATACATGGTAAAAATTTCAAGAGAAACCTTTGAGTTATAGAAATAGCATGCATAACCTCTAAATTGTAGAAGGGAAAACGTAATAATAAAAAATGAACTCTCAATCAATTACAATAAATAAGAAATAAGAATAAAAGGGATAGAAATTATCTAAAATTATCAATATTTATAAATAAATACAGACTAAATGTACTAATTAAATGACAATTTGTCATATTGATTAAAAATAAAATTCACTGATATACTGTTACAAGAGCTACGATCTTTAAACAAAAGTTTAAAGATGGTGAAAGGTTGAATTAAAAGCATGAAATAATAATAGGCAAACGCTAAACACAAAAGTGGAGTAGCTATATTAATATCACACAAAACAGATTTTAACTCAAAAAATAAACATTATTGTGGAGTAATAGAATTACCTATAAAAATACAACAATTTCAATTTACCAGGAATATGTAACTCCATGCTTGAGTTGACCAAATAAAGTACCCTCTAAATATGAAAAGGAGTAATTTATAGAGTTATAAGGAGAAATGGACAAAATTCCTATTGTAGTGGAAAATTTTATCATAACTCCCTCAATTACTGATTAAATCAAGTAGATAATACATTAGTAAAGATAGAGAAGAATTGAGCTCTATCATGAGAAAACATGATTAAATGGGCATCTACAGAACCAACCCTAAGAATAGACAATACATATTACATTGAAATATATATGGGATCTTTATAAATTTTACCACATATTAAGACATAAAGTGAGTTACAACAAATTATAAAGAATTGGTATTATATAGATCATATTCTCTTACCATAGTACAATTAAATTAGAGGTCAATACCAAAGACAAATTGAAATCTGCAAAGTTTTGGATATTAAAAACACACCACTCTTAACTTATGAGTCAAAACAAACCTCACGATTACAATGTAATATTCACTTACAACTGAGTGATATTGATAATATTGTACATCAAAACTTATGGAATGCAGTTGAAAACAGACTGTGAAGGCCACTTATAACCTAAAGTGATTACAACAAAAAGAATAAGGACAAAAATTAACAAATTAAGTATATAATTTAATAAGTTAAACTACTATTCCCAAACATTTCAGTCTCAGGAACAATGTAATACTCTTAAAAATTATCAAGGGCCCCAAAGAGCTTTTATTATTATTTTTTTCTCAGTAATTAAACATTTATTTAGCCACTTCAGTGACAAATGCGTATCTAATATATTTATGGTAATCTCGACTGATTAAAATACTCCAAAGAGATTTTATTTATGTGAGTTATAGCAGTCAATATTTATAGAATTGGAATTAAATTTTTGAGACATATATTAATTCACTTAAAAATAATAAACTGATAATATATACCATATTTGAACAAAAACTGTTTTCCCAAACTAAAGAATAGTGGGACGAGTGAAATTGCTTTATATTATCGCAAATTTCTTTAATGTCTGGACAGAAGAGAGCTAGATTCTCAGATCCGCTTCTGCATTTAATCTGTTGTGATACATTAGTTTGGTTGAAGTATATAAAGAATATCAAGCCTCACACAGGCATGTATCAGGAAAAGGAGGGTATTTCAACAGACTTTTTATATAACTGTGAAAATTTTTCTTTGATATTATGCCAAATCTCCACTAGTGATAATCTTTTAAAGGTTAGTTGCAGTGTGGAATCTGAAACCACATCAATGAATCTTTCATGGTCTGTTACACTAAGATCCACTGGTATGTCCTCCACTTTGAATGAATCTTTTATCCATGCATGATTTTATAATATTATGTATTGATAATCAGGAAAATATCACTACATTGTTCCAAAAATCTTCTGAATGTTGACATATTTTATTACTTTATATGAAAAAATTTTTTTAATTTCACCACAGATGTCATTGGAATAGCCTTTAAGTATTGGGAAGCTGTCAAGCTCAGATACAGATACAATACTAAATTCTATTTTTACTTGAAAGCTCAAATTTAACATTGGTAATAAATATTTTCAGCCTCATTTCATTAACTTTTGAGAAAATGTCTGCCAAATACTAGAAGCTGAGTACTCACAGTTTGTCTAGTTCTCCTTTAAAGTTAAAATGGTGTTCCACAATGAAAGTGGCTAGTTGAGCTTGCAACTCCAACAATAAGAGAAACACTTTTACCTGAGAGAATTATCATACTTTAAAATGCAGCCAAAGTGCTTTATGTATAAATCCTAATTCAACAGGCAGAACATTAAAAAGACATATTCAAGAATGAAAAATATGATAAAATAATTTTTACTGTTTCATTAAAGACATTCTTAAGGAAAACTGGCATAAATGATCACTATGGCACAGGTAGCATAGCAGCTCACTGGGGAAAGTATGGGTCACACAGTAATGGTACTTAGACTATTATTATCCATGTGGACAAAAAATGAAATTGAAGCCTCAAGTTATTCACATACACACGCATGCACACACATACAAATTCCAGATGGATTAAAAAATTAAATTAGTAAAGGCAAACTTTAAAACTCTTAGAATGATTTATAATACAATTTTGTTGCAATGAAAACAAGCTCCATGGGCTTATTATTTTTTGTAAAAAAGCACCATAACAAAAGTGAAAAGATCAACAGCAAATTAAAAGTTCCATATGCTATTGACTAAATTGTGTCCCTCCCACCAATTCACATCTTGGATCCCTAACCCCTATATGATGTATTTGGAGATGCGGACTTTGGGAGGTAATCAGGGTTAGATAAGGCCATGAGGGTGGGGCCCTGATGATGGGATTAGTGCCCTTATAAGAAGAGAGCCCTGAGCCCTCTCTCTCTCTCTCTCTCTCTCTCTCTCTCTCTCTCTCTCCCTCTCTCCCTCTCTCCCTCCCTCTCTCCTGCCATGTGAGGACACAGTGAGAAGGTCTGTAAGCCAGGAAGAGAGCTCTCACCAGCAACCAACCATGCTGCCACCCTGATCTCATATTTCTAGCCTCCAGAGCTATGAGAAATAATTGTCTATTGTTTAAGCCAGTATATGGAATTTTGTTTATGACAGTCCACCTGACTAAAATAACATATAATTAATAAACTATTACTATACTGAATACATAAAAAACTTACCAATCAGAAAAAAGAAAACCAAATTAAAAATGGATAGACTATTTGCACAGACATATCACAAAGAACAAATACATAGGGCAAAAAATTACTATATGAGAAAAATGCTCAGTCTCCTTAGTAATACAAAGTAAGACCACAATGAGATATAATTCATATTCACTAAACTAACAAAAATAACAAGTGTGGTAATATCAACCGTAGTGAGGATGTAGCGCAATGGACATATTTTACTATTCCGAATTAAATTTGGTGTAACTATTCTGGAAAACCACATTTTGAAATCAAATATTCCCACACAGTAAGACCTTGCAATCCTTTACCTAGACAAGGTATATCTGACAGTAGAGGTTTTCCTCTATATGTATTGGTAGGCTAATGTGTCAAGGAGAAACTATAGTGCCATTGGTATTGTTTAGTGGAGCCAGAGCAGCTGCAGTCCGAAGTCAGTGCAGGGTCTGATTGCCATGATATGAAAAGATGGGAGCACCATCCAAGAGAACTTTTGGCATAAGTGCACCAGGAGATATTTAACAAACATTCCTAGCAACTCACTGGAAGGCGGATGACTAAACAAACTGTGGTATAGTCACAGAATGGAATATTATATGGCATTAGAAATGGATGAACCCCAGCCACACACATGAATTGTAAAAAATACTTGAGTGACAAAATCAAGTTGGAAAAAGCTGCATCATAAAATTACCATTTTTATAAAAGTCATTACAAATCAAAGCAAAAAAATAGTTTAGGGATACATATACGAGGTCTGAACAATTAAGTTCATGAACTTGCAGCCATGCACTTATTTTGGCAGCACTGCATAAACAGTTTGGTAAGGTTTCATAACCTTGGTGTATCAGTGTCTCACAGCTGTGTTCGTGTCGATGTGTGGCGGTGTCTTGCTGAGTGGCACTCATTATTGTTGTTGCGTGCTTTTGTGTGCCATGGCGAGAATGTCTGAGCTTGAATTAGAGCAATGAATAAACATTAAATTTCTTGTTAAACTTGGCTAGAGTGGAAGTGAAATTAGGGACATGTTAGTCCAAATTGATAGGGATAATGCCATGAAGAAAACAGCAGTGTACAAATGGATTAAATGTTTTTCTAAGGGGAGAGAACGCATCACTGATGAAGAGAGGTGAGAGCGGCCAGTACTGAGCAGAACTGACGAAAACATTGCAAAAATTCATCAAATTGTGCATCAAAGTCACCGGCTGACAGTGAGAAGCATAGCAGACCAAGTAAACATTGATAGAGAAACAGGAAAATCTTAACTGAAAATGTTGGCATGAGAAAGGTGTGTGCAAAAATGGTCCCGAAGGAGCTCACTGATGAACAAAAGCAAAGGAGAGTCAAAGTTTGCCAAGACCTTTTGGAGAGGCAAGACCATGTTTTGGGCTGTATTATCACTGGTGATGAAACATAGGTGTGCCTATATGACTCTAAAACAAAGTGTCAAAGTTCACAATGGAAGTCAGCCAATTTTCCATGATCATAAAAGTTCCATCAGTCCAAATCAAGAGTCAAAACAATGTTGCTAAATTTTTTGATATCAAAGGGATTATTCATTAACTGGATGAACAGTTAACCAAGTTTACCATATGGAAGTGCTGAAAAGTCTGCATGAAAAAGTTAGACGAAAACAACCTGAACTTTTTGCCAACAATTCATGGTTCTCGCATCACAGCAATGCACCAGCTCACACAGCACTGTGAGGGAGTTTTTAGCCAGTAAACAAAAGACTATATTGGAATACTCTCTCTACTCAGTTGAACTGGCCCCCAATGACTTCTTTCTTTACCCAAAGATAAAGGAAATATTGAAAACAAGACATTTTGATGACATCCAGGGCATCAAGGGTAATACGACGACAGCTCCGATGGCCATTCCAGAAAAAGAGTCCCAAAATTGCTTTGAAGGGTGGAGTAGGCGCTGGCATCAGTGCATAGCTTCCCAATGGGAGTACTTCAAAGGTGACCATAGTGATATTCAGCAATGAGGTGTGTAGCACTTTTTCTAGGATGAGTTAGCGAACTTAATTGTCAGACCTCGTATGTAATAAAAGAGACAAGACGAGAAAGAAGTAGTAAATATTAAATTTAGGTTACTGATTACCTTTGCAGGGAAGAGGTGGCTAGAGTTGGATGGGATAGCACCTAAGGTGTCAGTAATGCTATTTGATATTTGTAAGTTGATAGTGGGTTTACTTTATTACTATGCTTCATAACTACTCATGTATTATGAAAAATTGTACTGTTTCTAATTTCTCTTAAGAACGCTGTATATGGCTTGGGGATTACTTGCCAACTCTTAAGTTCTAAATCGTTTCTATCTGTTGGAGAAGATTACTGACTTTTTTTAGGGTTGGTTTTTGTTATTGTTGTTTTCAGAAGAGCACTGAATGAATTTTTTCATTTGCATTTAGGAGCCAAAGTAAATATATTTTTAATTTTGTGTTTGCTAAACGCGTATAGTTGAACCTACATAAGTTAAATGCATATGTGACATCATTGAACCATATTTCATTGTAATAAGAATGGGAAAGATAGAATTCTAATCTATCATACTGATAATTTCAACATTTCTATGTTGTTGTTAACTGCCCCATCCTTCTCAGGAATATGAAATATTAGAAACAGAGGGGCTATAGACACTTGGTATGTGCCATAAATGTTGGCTGAGAAGAGAAAAAAAAATCAGATGGGATCTTAGATACCATTAAGTCCACTGGATTTTGAGCATTTTTGATTGCAATCCACAGTAAGGAATACATTTTATATTACATCTCACTAATGCAGGCACACAGTAAGCAGTTGAAACAAAAGTTACACAAAAGAGTATTTACCCTTACTACATGCAATTAACTCTGATGGTTTCTATTCTAATCTAATCTCGGCTTCATGTTTTGAAAATTGCTGGTTGTTACCTCCTAGGTTAATCTCATGACTCTCAAAAAGGCCATGCCACGCAGTCTGAAAAACACTCATCCAGTCCACACCTTATATTTTATAGATGAGGCAATTGAGCCTCTAAGGGGATTAGATAATTATTTTGAAAAGCAGTATATGTTTATGAACTTACAAAATAATTAACATGAAATTAGTTTTAAATGTAGCATCGTCATTGACATCTCCTTATATATTTTATCTTTGCTCCCTCTTCTCAGACACCACAGCCCATCATTTGTCTGGTAGGTCACTCTGTCTAAAGAGGTCAGAATAATCCAGTGGAATTTATTCTGAATAAGCCATGCTGAGCAATAGTTAGTATCTTTTCCTTGTTTGCAAATCAATCTCTTGATGACTTTCCCAATTTTTTTTCCCAGGTTTTAAAGTTAAATCTACATAGCTATATTTTTTCCCCCTTATGTTATGATAAAACAACCAGCTACACAAAGCAGTCTCTGGATCTGTGACTTTACACATTTATTTCATTACCTAAGCTGGAATCAAAAAAATGCTTTGATGTCCAAACAAAAGTTTGTGTTTGCATTCTCTGATGAAGCCCGTAACATATTGGCAAAACATCAGTTAAGGGAAAGAAAGACTTTAGCTAAATTTTTATATATTTATTTTTTACTTCCCACAGGCTTCATCCCAGATCTGTGTCTAGATGGTTAGATTAACAGTTCACCACTCGTTCTAAAGAATATCCAAAATACATTACTCTATGTTTAGCATCTGAGATAATTTTTAGTTTTAAATCCAAATGTGAATTGAAAATAACTCACAGGTGGGTTCCTTTTTTGTTACTGTTCTCATTATCATGATTATTATCAGCAATTATACTGTTATTTTTAATCAAATATAGATTAATTCTATGCCTTCCAACTGCTCAGAGGAGTCAGGAGCAAATGTAAAGTTTGTCACACAGAAGACAGGTTAATGTTTCCTGAAGACCTACATGGCATATGGGCTCCATTAATCCAGGGAAAAGTCATGCTACTGTTCCTCAAAAAGCTTGAGTCAGCGGGAATGGTCATTTCTAAAAGAAACAGTTTATAACTTGAAAATCTTTCAAAGGTATATACATTGGCTCCTGAGGTAGGCATTTTTTGAGGGAGAGTACTTTTTAGCCTTTGTGTATCATGTAAACTGACATGATGCTTTCCACATAGTAAATGCTCAATAAAAGTGTATCTGCTTTTGCAAGATTATCTCAGAATACTGTCCTGGCAAAAATTTTGGGAACCACACAACACGAGAGCTCCTCACTCTATAGGTGAGAAAAGTGAGGGGAAGCAAGGTCAGATTTCTCCTCCAGGTCTTGTGTTTAATAACTGTTAGAACCCAGAACTTGGAGCTCTTTTATCCGAAGTTGTGTTACCTCTTAAATTTGACTTCTTTCCACAGTGCTCAAAGGGACTCAGAAAAAGCAAATGAAGTCTTTCCTTTGATCACTGTGTTTCATTAGTTTTAACAATAAATAAACTTTGAACATCTTGAACTGTATGTAGCAAAACATCTTTTTTTCCCCTTGAGTGACACTACCTAACAGTAACCTTAATTAACCATTCCTTCTCTCTTCCAATAATTCACTTCTACTATACTTTCTACTTCAACTTTCAACTATAGTGTTTCTTTTCTCATGTTTATTTCTGTCTCTGGCACATTGATTTTAACATACACTAAAAATAAGACATCTACTAAGTACTACTATGTGCTCTAATTGACTAGGGACACACAAGTTGAATGGTATGAAACACGACTTAACACTGTTGTAATACAGGAACTCAGCTCCTGCTCTCCGCACCAGAAGTCAGGATATGGTGAGGCCAAAAAGGAACAACAACGGAGCCCTAGATCAGGGAGTCATATCATTATATTTGCAATGGCGGCTGGTGGAGACACAAAAGCAAACATCTGCCAGTACCCCAATGAGAGGTCTTCCTGCACCCCCATCTCGCTGGCGGCCAGGTGAGA